>NC_143160.1:25592411-25894276 GCF_041381405.1 Jatropha curcas | reverse complement strand
CATTATCTCACCTAAGGTATTTCGTTATGGCCATAATTATTATCTTGAGAATTTCCCTAAATTCATATTTACTTTTTAATTATAAAATTCTTCTTGGTGTTGTAGCCTTCTCACTCTAGTTTTTCCGCTGAATTGTAAACATCTTAGTATGCATGTGTGGCAAATGGCAACAACTATGGTGCCTTTATTGACATACTCTTGTTTTTTGTCATAAAGTTAGAAATTCTAAATTAGAAATTAAACTATTTTCTTGTTTTGTTGAAGTGATAAAAAAAGTTGGTTTGTAGATATGGTATATACTATATTGTTGCTTCATCGTACTTTATGCAAAATTTTTTTGCCTTTTTGGTCTAATAATATTGTGTCATCTTTTGTTCTACTTGTCTAGTCATCGCTCCCATAGTAGCAGCCCCAATTCCTAGTGGTGATTATGCAATTGGACTAGAACAACTTGCTTCAATGACCAGGGATCATAATATTTCTGCTCTACAAGAGTATGGGGGTGTAAGTCTATTATGAATATAGATTTTCCTTGTTAGGCACCAATTTACTACTAATCATAATTTACGAAATGCTGGTTACTTCATCAGGCTAAAGGGTTAGCTAAAATGTTGAAAACAAATTTGGAGAGTGGAATCAATGGGGATGAGAATGATTTAATACAGCGTAGGAGTGCGTTTGGTGTAAATACATATCCTCGGAAAAAAGGGCGGAGTTTCTTGGTATTCTACATGTTTTCAATTGATATTTGAGATGCATTAATAATCTTTGGCTTTTCACTTATTGTGTTTCTTATTTTTCAGAGGTTCCTTTGGGAAGCTTGGCAAGATTTGACCCTTATCATCTTGATCATAGCTGCCATAGCGTCACTAGCACTAGGAATTAAGACGGAGGTATAATTAATCTTCTTAAATAAGTTCATTTTATTTTACTTGATTAAGCTAGAAAATGTTCCTAGTTAGTAATTACGGTTATAGTATTGGTTCTTGGTTGATCCATTTTCCTTTTAATTTGTATGGCTTTGTGGATTGTAGCATGAGTTTAGCTAGATGATAACATTATTGTTAGAAAGAAATGCAGAATAAAAATTTGGGTGACTTACTATTTAATCCCTTTAGTATAACAATATACACAAGTCGGGACTCGTATTTTTAGAAACTAATTAGTCCTTTCATTTTAACTATTTAGTCATTCCTTAATGACAATAACATTGAATTGTTGTAGAACTAAAATCATTCTCATCTCTTACTATCTCACCTATGTTTGGACTTGAAAAAAGAGGCGATCATAAAGCTAACAAACAAACCACTAAATCTCTTCCATCGGAAATTAACCTTCTTTCTCAACTTTACAACTCTTTCTTCTTTGTTTGAACTACACCAAATCCCTATCCATTCTATAACTCTCTTGCTCTCCTTGATCTATATATCAAATCCCTACCTAAGTCACTTCTCTTTCTTCTTCATTTTTTCTTCAAGATTTGGCAGGTTACACATTTATATATAGAGAGAGTAGTAGCAAAATAAATATTTAAGGTTGGATTCTCCACAATTGATTCATTAGATAAAGCTGGATGCTTTTTTCTTTTTTTTTTTTTTTTTTTTTTTTTTTTTTTGCTTGCTTTATTTGTAGCTTTGTTCTTGTTGCTGTGCAATTGCTCCCAATGAGATTCTAGTGTCATTTAGAGAGAAGAAAGTTCATTCTTTTGTAAGAAACTAAAGAACTAATACATGAGATTATCTAAGTGCGTGCTTGCACTTTCTTAGAGTGAAGAGAAAGAGTAGAGGAAAAGATAAATTAGAACCAAAAATGGAGGAATAATTTTGTAATAAGCAGTTGCCTCCATTGATTTTTGAGATTTTTCAGATTAAATTTTTATTTGACTAATGGAAAAATAGTCTAAATCCTAATAGAAGGATGACTCAGTTAGATGAAGTAACACAGGGGAACTATTTAATTAGTTATGAAAATAAGGTACTGACTATTTTTTTTTTTTGTTGTACTAGAGGGATTCAATGGTACTTCATTCTAAAAGTTTTGAAGTATGCAAGAAAAATTAATGTATGAGTTTAGTGATATTTTGATAAGTACATAAATTGCAGGATGAAAATTCCTATAGGCACCACCTCATGTTCGCTATTGAAAGACCTTCAAGGCGCTTTAAAGTTTTATTGCAATACGTATGATGAGATGGTCTCTACACCTTTAGCATTTCCTAAATTCACTTTGTCAAACATATTAGTAAGCCATCTCAAAATGTGATACTCTTTTTATTTTCCATGTGCCCCTTACTTTATGCTTACTAGTTTATTTAAGGTCTTTCTAGGAAATGTTTGAAATTATTAATCTACTTCCTCTGTTCTATTTAGAGAAAACAGAAAAAACTCTGGGATTAAGAAAGTAATTAAACAGAAAACTTTTCCCATTTTTTGCCTATAATACCTCTAATCAGCCTTTTACATACATAATTAATGGCGAGGAAGCCAACTCACTAATAGAGTATTCCAAGAGTGCATTTATTAGCCAAAATCTTTAAGCATTACAAGAGTCTTCTCAACTTCAAATTAGAACATCTGAATAGATTTACACGTTTTTGAAAATAAGGCACTAGTAAGATGGAAACTGTCCTCAAAATCACTAGATACGGGAACATAAAATCAAAATTTGTGCACATATTAGTAAGTGTTAATATCCATGTAAAGGCAGTTTTTTAAAAGTAGGGTATAACAATATAAACTTGTGACTATTTTATGCTGACCTCCCAAGAAAAATACTCGTGTCTAGTCATATTTGTGCTTCACGCGTAAATTAGTGCACTCTTCTTGCAAACTGAGTACAAACTGAGTCAACAAAGGATTACAATTAAGTTTGTTGGAAGAAATTTAAATTTGTGTCCAAATTAAAAGTATAATATGGACATAGAAACATTTTATATAAGTAACGTACAACAATTAAAAAGTGTGGCCATATTATGAAACCTGGTTAGTATACGTACTTTATTCGTGCTCAGATCCGTAAAGTCGAGCACAATTGTACCAAACCGCTCATAAGCTGTTACTCATGCTTTGGAAACATAAAATCATTAGTTGTGCAACCAACTTTTGTCTGCCAGTATGCTCGTTAATTGAGCCAAAAAAAGGTAGTAATAGAGGTTAATCAAGGGCATATTAGGCTTTATCTTTTGGCATCCTTCCCAAATTTCCATTTAGAATAAAATTCTCTATATAAAACAAACACTCAAAATGGAAATTTTCTCTAAAGTAAGAGAACTGAGGGAGTAATATTCTTAACATTGAAAGTGTAAAATTGAGCTTGCTCACAATAGAATGAGCATTTTAAACTCCTATATATATATATATATGTGTGTGTGTGTGTGTGTTTTTATTTATTTATTCTCAAATCATATTTGATGTTCTTGCTTGTGGACATCTTTTTAGTTTTGCTGTTTGTGGAGTTTTTGTTTTTTGCCATGTTCTCTATGTAAACCTATATATTAGTAATACTTGTTTTAGCAAGCATATTTATCCCAACCCATATCTCCCTTGTTTTCTGTTTAAACTGTTATTTTATACTGTCCTTGATACTACTTTTCACAGGGTGTGGAAGAAGGATGGTACGATGGGGCAAGCATTGCTTTTGCTGTTATCCTTGTTATAATTGTAACCGGTATTGAATTCAATTTCCTTTATTTTTCTAATTAAGGTCCTTATATTTGGCAATGTGCTAGGAAAGGAGCAAATTTTGGATGTCTGTAATTACGTGTCAGGAATGGTTTGTCAAAGACCCATGCAATTGCTTGCTTTCATCTCTTGACTTCTAAACATAATTTTATTGGTGTTGCTGCTATTGTTATAATTTTCTATAGTATTGGGCTGCTTTTTTTCCTATACTAATCAAAATGTTCATTAGATCTGAGAGTAAAGATAATTTATTGTTTTCATCAGTATTGAGATGATGGTATGCTAGTGTTGATGGGCTTTGAATTGCGGTTTTAGTGCCTTCATTGGCTTGGCTTCTGGCCAGGGTGTTAAGTATTGGCCAATGCTTATGATTTAACATTTTCCAGTACACCACCTGTGATTGGCAAATCACTTGGAATCAAACCCATATCAGCTGCTATTAAGGCTTTTACGGCCACTTTGCTAATTTGTATTTGGCTATACAACTGTTTCACCAAACAAAAAGCCTAAAGTTTTGTGTCAGCACTAACAACTGAAGCTGAGTAGAGGAGAAGGAGGAGGAGAAGAAGGGGATAGAAAGAGATGGAGAAGGTGCGTACTTGGATAGAGAGAGGGTGGTGCCATCTGTATTCCCATTTGTCTATCTTTTTCTCTTTTCATTTTAAACCTTAAAAGAATACCAAAGAAGAATGAGGAGGATGAAAGAGATGTGGCACTTGTTAACGACATTGTTCTATTGCTTTGTCTTGTTCTTTTAAATCTGTTTTTGGCCCCAACGTCTAGATAGGGGTTTGATTTCTTTGAGTTGCAATGCATACTGGCATTCTTTCTAAATCTGAATTTGAATCATTACTTTTAGTTATACATATAGATAAGGTTCCTTGTAATTTTTTATTATCGTCCCTTTTTTACTACCTTTTTATATCATTTTTTTTTTTTTGTGTATTATCATTTTTATACAATGACTTTCTGTGATTCATTTCTATTTCTTCACTGTAAATTGTTAGATATACAAGATTATTATGATAGTTTCTTAAATTCTCCATTTAACATTGATTTGAGTTATTTTGCTAATCTTTTTTTTAAAACATTCATGTTAGTAGTAGCCTGCTTGTTTTGTTCTGCTTCAGTATGGGTTTCCATTTCTGTTATTTAAAACCCTAGCCAGGATATGTAATTTCGAGCTTTAATTTCCTCCCTTTATTTCTATATTCTGATTATAGCAGTTAAAAAAAAAAATTTAATAATGTGATGGTGAATTTGGTTCGGCCAGGCTACAGTTCTTTTATTTGTGACTCTTTCAAGCTATTTCTATGCTAACATTCTTTCTACATCAGTCAACCTTTTCATAACTCTTCTTTTTATCTGTTTACTAGCTTTTAGTGATTATCGTCAATCTCTCCAGTTTCAAAATTTAAATGAGGAAAAGCAAAATATACAGTTAGAGGTACGTACCTGTATGTTGCAAAAATAATCATGATATATGTTGTTAGATTCTTGTATTTTTCTTTTTTTAAACATTTGCTTTCTAAGTAAGAGGATAGCATGAAAATTTTTTCAGGTCATGAGAGGTGGTAGAACAGTGAAACTTTCAATATTTGATATTGTTGTTGGTGATGTGGTACCTCTTAGAATAGGTGATCAGGTGAGTTTATGTCAGATTATTTTATTTCTGTTCCACATTTAAATACTTCTGCCATTCAACTTGTAACTCCTGGGTGTTTCATTAGGTCCCGGCTGATGGAATCTTAATCACTGGTCATTCTCTTGCTATAGATGAATCTAGCATGACGGGTGAAAGCAAGATTGTAAGTTAGCCAGCATTCTAGTAATGCAGTATTCTGCTGGAATAAATCTCTTGTTTTTAAGCTTGATCTTTGTTGTAGGTTCACAAGGATCATAAGGCACCATTTTTGATGTCTGGTTGCAAAGTTGCAGATGGTGTTGGTACTATGCTGGTAATTATTGCTTGATTGATGCCTATATCTAGTAGAGTTTTGAATCATGTATTTTCTCGTTAATCATCTGATCTCTACTCACCGATCATTGACAATTTGTGGTGGTGATTTTTCATTTTTAGATTATATAAGATTGTTTTGATGATCTATCACAAATGTTTATTTTGATACATGGAAAGTTGAGCTGCCAATGAAGTGAAATTTGCATTCTTGCTTCTTCACGCTTCATAGCATGTTGTTTAGGTCAGCTTGGGGAAAGTTCATCAGGATATTAAGGCTAGGGCTTTCATAGTGATCATGAATTAGGGCTTGAAAATTAATATAGCATGGTTTTGTTTAGAATAATAGAGGAAACATTAACACAATGACATAAACTACTAGCTTCACAATAACGGGATCTAGGACTCGCTGCTATCTAGAAAGAATCATGCTAAATGTGTTATAATTTCGTCATACAACTCAAGAAAAAAAAAAAGCATAGTCTGTTGAAATTTTATTGACTGAACTTTATCACAAAGCATTACAAGCATGTTTATCTATAGATTTGGACACCCACAATAAATGAAAAGGATTACTATTTTCCCAAACCAACAAGGAAAATGGACTCTGAATAAAACAAATAAATATAAATACTCCTGAAGAATTTGGAAAGTTGGAAATTACAAAATTTCCCCTTAGACTTAAACTTTTTGACCATTAACTTATTTATACAGGACTAAAACAAAGATTAAAGTAAATATGAATACTCTTGAAGTTATAGCAACAGATTTTCCATTGAAGCTGGAAATTACAAAATTTCCCTTGGACTTAAAGTTCTTGACTATCAACTTATTCTTTTAGATATGTAAATAAATATAACTCTTAAAGGACTGGAAATATATTATAGCATCTGAACTAAAATCCTAGATGAAATCTGGAACATAATTATGAAGTTCTCAAATCTTTTAATGTTTCATGCTTTCCTTTTCGCTTCAACATGTATATGTATACTATTACAAGAAAGATATATGCTTAGGATAGATCGTCCAAGACAATGAGGCACCCAGAAGCATCCATGATAGGAAATTGATGGTATTTGATTGGACAATATCAAATTTCATTTGTTCTTGAGTAGGTAAAGCTGTTATTCACACAATCTTCACAATTCCTGCTTTGAATATTTAATGAAATCTTCCTTCTTTTGATAACTACCTGAAGACTTGCTGCATTCCCTTATTCTAGTTACAAAAGACTTGGTAATTTCTTTTTGTAGTTGATCACCTTGAAGATTCAATTCTTAGCCATTTGTAGGTAACTGGTGTTGGAATCAATACTGAGTGGGGATTATTGATGGCAAGCATCTCAGAGGATACTGGTGAAGAGACTCCCTTGCAGGTTTTGTCTTGGTTTTCGTTAACATTTCCTAATAGCAATTCAAGTGATTTACCTTTAAGAGAATTTTTTAATGACTTGAAATAGGTACGCTTGAATGGAGTTGCAACTTTTATAGGCATCGTGGGTTTAACAGTAGCTGTATCCGTTCTTGCTGTCCTCTTAATCAGGTGATATAAATTTCTCCCAACAGTTACAGTTTGTTCAATTGTTTGCATATCAACTTACCAACTACAATCACATCCAAAATTTTAGATACTTTACTGGAAATACAAGAAACTCAAATGGAGAAGTCCAGTTTATCCGAGGCCATACTAAGATTGGCGAGGCCGTGGATGGAGTTGTTAAAATTATTACCATTGCAGTAAGTGCAATCCCTTGGTTATCACATTCATTTATGTGTTGTGGTTTCTTGACCAACTGTTGGGCCATTCAGGTAACAATCGTTGTTGTTGCTGTGCCAGAAGGACTTCCTTTGGCTGTTACCTTGACGTAAGTAACAGTGTTCTCTCTCATACCAACATGATATTGCAGCTAAAGCTGAGATAATTGTTCCATATTCTCTTGTATCCTTCTCAATCTTGGTTTTATACATCATTGGCTTATAGCTTGGCATACTCAATGCGGAAGATGATGGCAGATAAAGCCTTGGCAAGTATCTCTGATTTCCTCAAAGTTCTAGCTATAATTGCTTCTACCTCGTATCCTCAAATGTGAGTTCTATTATAAATTTTTTTTGACAGCAATACATTTACAGGTTCGTAGGCTTTCAGCATGTGAAACTATGGGCTCGGCTACAACAATTTGCAGTGATAAGACTGGAACACTGACCTTGAATCAGGTGTGTTCTGCTATTGGAAGCCTGCTATTAAATTTTCAGCATTTAATTTTCAGTTTTACCAAATACCACCTTAGCTGGTTTTGAAATACCTAGTGAATATTGTTGTTAAGAATCCCACACCGACTGAAGGCCAATCCACAAAGGGCATATAAGGGTGGCAAGCAAGCTAGCTAATTGGTTAGTACAAACCTTTTAGCATTGGTTGGCCCAAGCCCAAGTAAGTCCATATTATCCATTTTCACCCTATGGGTTTTAACCTCCTACCCAATTCACCTCTACCCTTTCATTTGTAGTATGGTATTAGAGCAGGTACGGCCCGGTTTCAGTTATTCCCGGTGTTGCCGTTGCGTTTCAATTCGGGCTCTCGTCTAGATGTCCCGTCCTAATGAGGCCCATTCAATTTCAAGGGTGAAAAGCCCAATTCCATTTCAAGGGGAGGATTTCAAGTTTCAAAGTGTCAACTTGAAGTCCGGTCCCGGTTGCACTTGAAGGGGAGTGTTAAGAATTTCACATCGATTAAATAGCCAATCCACAAAGGGCATATAAGGGTGGCAAGCTAGTTAGCTAATTGGTTAATACTAACCTTTTAGCATTGGTTGACCCAAGCCCAAGTAACCCACATTATACATTTTCACCTTATGGGTTCTAACCTCCTACCTAATTCACCTCTACCCTTTCATTTGTAATAATTGTTAATATTGTCATTTTTATAAATATGTATAACTTTTATGTGTTTTCTAATTATTGATCGCAATTTGTCCTTATAGGAGTATGTTTGACTCGCTCGAGTCTCCCAGTGTCACTTCCTCTTGTCTATCTAATCTAATTAGTTTGGCAAAACATTTGATTAAAATGTACTTGGAGGAGCAACCTATTCTATTACATATTATTTCTCTTTTTTGTTTGTTTGCTTGTTTTTCATGTTTTCTAATTGTTGTTATTTTTTTAAAGATTTAGATGTCTTAATTAACCAAAGATTCCACAATCTCCTATTCTCAACATATATGATAGACGAAATATAAATTTTATACTGTTTTCATTACTTTGACCAATTGGTTAAGAATATTCAGGTATCTTGGTTTCAATGATTCAATTTCATATATCACAGATGACTGTAGTAGAGGCTTATGTTGGGAGAATGAAGATGAATGGACCAGATGATTCCTCACAGTTGCACTCTGAAGTTGTCTCTTTGTTATGTGAGGGTGCTGCACAGAACAGCACCGGTAATGTTTTTGCCCCCAAGGTAAAGATGTTATTCACTTTTCCCTTTTTATTTTTTTCCTTTTTATTCTGATTAATTTTCATGAGAATATTAAGGGAGGACTTATCTTATATTTAACCTTGGGCTTGTGATTATTGCACAGTTTATTGAATTCTTTCATATGATATATATACACACACACACACAAATATATATACATATATAGATATTTTAGTTGATATCTTTGTGGCTAGATAATAAAATATCGTAATTGCTTTAGCATTTATGTTTCTAGCTTTTGTGGGCTTCCCTCGAGGTGATGCTGAAAGTCTACCTCCTTTTGTGGCCCTTCACCTCTTTGATGGAAATTTTAGTGAAATTTGGTATTATTTTTAGTTGGACTCGCAGATTAAGTGTATTAACTGTTATACATGGATACTTGATAAATTATGACTATGTAGAAGTGGATCTAAAGCTAAACAAGTTTTAATCATGTTGTCTACAAGGCCATACATTTTCCTAATAATAACACCAGAAGCATGCATTTAACTCGAGGAAGAATCATGGATTTTATACTTTGCCAACTGTGCAATCAAATATTAATTGAGAAAAATGACAGACAAATAAAGCAAATACAAAGCACTTGTATTAGGTGTATCATTTTAATCTATTTCTTTCTCTTTGTTGAGAGATAATATTGTAATTGTATTTCTTGTATCTCATCAATCGATTACATAGGTTTATATATAAGGAATTCGTACGCTACCTAGCTATTTAGGAATACAAATCATAAACTAATTAGGAATATACTTAGGAACTAATTAGGAATACGTGTACTATATTGATTTTCCTTAATACTCTTATATATTTACAGTGACCAATGATGCACAGTAATGTTTATTCCAAGGAAACTTTTTCTTTTTTAACCAGACAAGATTACATTATACTCCTGGATTCTTTTTCCAAACTTGTTCTGCATTTGCTAATATTGACTAAAAAAAGGTGGACTCTCTAATGCAAGACTGTTGTTATGAGTGAAATTTGGCTAGTGAGTAAACGGCATCTTTTGATATTTTTGTTCTATGTTATAGTTTACTAGTCAGCTTTTTGTTTCTGTTTTTAGTTGTCATTTTATTTTTCTTTAATCCTTATTCCCTTACTAAAACGTGAAAAAGGACACTATGTTGGATCCACGTGTATTCTACTTTACCTCCATTGTTCAGTTAACTTGATGTTCCATCATCTGACATAGGGAAATCTGTCATTGACTGCATTCTTTTTGACAGGATGGTGGAGATGTTGAGGTTTCTGGATCTCCTACTGAAAAGGCTATCCTTTCTTGGGCTGTCAAGGCATAATCTCTAGTCATGTTCTGGTGTCTACATTAAGTATGTGTTTCTTTGTGAAGTTAATAACAGTCGGTAAATATTTCTTTTTTCTCTTGCTCTTTTCCCTTTTCAGTTAGGGATGAAGTTTGATGTCATTAGATCACAATCAAAAGTTCTCCAAGTCTTTCCTTTCAACTCAGAGAAAAAGCGAGGTGGTGTTGCTGTTCAGAGGGTAACTATTAATTCTCACTTTTCATTTGACTTTTAAATGGAAACTTACATTGGACACCATCATGCTATATTATGGAATTCTCTTGTCAAACGTCTCAATTACCGAATCACATCTTTCATGCATGGGTAGAAAAATTGTTTTCGAATTGGTAAAACCATTTAGTTTTCTGGGGATGGCATACAACATTGTGCGGTAAAAGTAGATGCATCCTTTTTCAACTAAACATAATTTTCATTATATCCAGAAGAATGAAGCCAGCCAAATTTTTTGCTTACATGATGAATAATGATTAAGGCGACCTCATTATTTGTTTCTTAATATAAGCGCTGTTAGTATACTATTGTAATTAATTGACTATACTGTTGTAAGATAGCTGTAAATAACCATCAATTAGGAGACAAATTAGGCATCAATTAGGGAGCTAATTAAGGCTGTAAATGTCAACCATAATTAGGAGACAAATTAGGCATCAATTATGGAGCCAATTAAAGCTGTAATTGCCAGCCATAATTAGGAGACAATGGGCATCAATTAGGGCTGTAATTTAGGAATTTATTCCAAATTTGTGGATACTTTAGTCTATTTAAACCCAATCAGCTTGGGGAAATAGACAAGCAATATCAAAATTCCATTGAAATACAGCAAGTTTGTCATGGTATCAGAGCCTAATTAGGCAATTTTAGGGCTGTTCTTTTATGAGTTTCAGCTTTGTTTTTTTAAGAACAAAGTGCATGTTCTGCTGTCTCTAATTCTGCAGTTTCTGTTTCTGCTTTCTTTGTTTAGTTCATATCTTTGATAAACTCTCGGTCATAGAAATTCTGAATTTCTATTTGGAAATTCTTTTCATTTAGAAGAGATTCTGGTGGACATTTTTCTATCCTGCAACTTTCTGGCTGTAGGATTTTCATCTTGGAGGGTCTGTTGCTCCTTCTAGTAGACCTGCTCCTGGTTTTGTTATTGCTAATTTTGCATTTCTAGTCTCCTTGTGCTATTTGAGATGCTCACTTCAAACGCAGTTGAGAGTTTTCATGTTCGTTTCATCGGAAAAAAATTACTCTTCATGGGAATTTCAGTTCAAACACTTTGTTACAGGAAAAGAACTGTTGGGCCATATTGATGGAAGTGATCCAGCTCCTAAAGATGCTAAGGAGTTGCTTCATTGGAAAGTTAGAGATGCAAGAGTAATGACATGGATTCTGGGGTCAGTTGACCCTCTTATTGCTCCTAATCTGAGGTCTTCTAAAACTGCAAAAGCCATGTGGGATTACTTGAAAAAGGTCTATAATCAAGACAATGCTGCAAGACGTTTTCAATTGGAGAGCGATATTGCTAATTATTCCCAAGGAAATCTCTCCATTCAGGAATATTATTTTGGTTTTCAGAATTTATGGGCTGAGTTTACTGACACTATTTATGCTAAAGTGCATGCAGAATCTCTCTCTGTACTTTAAGAAATTCATGAGCAAAGCAAAAGAGATCAATTCTTAATGAAGTTGAGGTCTGAATTTGAGACTTCGCTCAAATTTAATGATTCGTATTCCTTCACCTTCTTTAGATATTTGTTTTGGCGAATTACTTCACGAAGAACAACGTTTTCTCATTTAGAACTCTCTCCAACAAAAAAATACTGTCAAGGTTGCTTTTGCTGCCCAAGGAAGAGGAAAGGGTCGGGACATGAGTAGAATTCAATGTTATAATTGCAAAAATTATGGCCACATTGTTGCCAATTGTGGAAAGAAGTTTTGTAATTATTGCAAACAGTAAGGACATGTCATAAAGGAGTGTCCGACACGGCCTCAAAATCGAAAATCGAATGTTATCCCAATTGCACCAAATAATCTCATTCATTTTGCTGCTCCAACAGTTTCTACAACTCCCTCTTCAGCTACTGAACCTGTGATTCTTACTCCAGAAATGGTGCAACAAATGATTATTTTAGCTTTCTCCGCCTTAGGACTACAAGGTAAAGATACCTCCTCCTCTCAACTTTGGCTTGTTGATTCTGCTGTCTCAAATCATATGACAAACACATCTAGCATGCTTACCAATGTTCGCAAATATCATGGTTCAACTGAAATTCAGATTGCAAATCGTAGTACAATACCTATTACTGAGATTGGAGATCTTAGACTATGTTTCAACAATGTTTTTATATCTCCAATGCTCTCAACTAAGCTTCTTTCGGTTGGTCAGTTAGTAGATAAGAATTATGATGTGCATTTCTCTCGTAATGGTTGTCTTGTGCAGGATCAAGCATTGGGGTCAGTAATCGCGAAGGGGCCTAAAGTTGGGAGACTGTTTCCACTACTATTTTCCGTTCCTCGTATCTCTTCATTTTGTACTACAGTTATTAGTAAAAGTGAACTATGGCATAGGCATTTAGGTCATCCTAATCCTGTTATTTTGTCTCATTTATCAAATTTTGGTTTCTTGGGCAATAAAGAACTCCTTGCTAAGGTTCCTTTTGATTGTTCCACATGTAGACTCGGTAAAAGCAAAACTCTTCCTTTTCCTTCTAATGGTAGTCGTGTTGTCCAATGTTTTGATATAATTCATAGTGATGTCTGGGGCATTACGCCCGTTATTTCTCATGCTCAATGCAAATACTTTATGACATTTATTGATGATTATAGTAGATATACATTGGTATACTTTCTTCATTCTAAATCTGATGTATATTTTGTTTGCAAGACCTTTTTGGCCTATGTTGAGACTCAGTTTTCTACTTGTATTAAAGTATTACGATCTGATTCTGGAGGAGAATATATGTCTCATGAATTTCAGAATTTTCCTCGTAAGAAAGGGATTGTCTCACAATGTTCATGTCCTTATACACCACAACAAAATGGAGTTGCTGAGCGTAAAAATCGTCATCTTTTGGATGTAACCCGAACTTTGTTAATTGGATTTTCAGTTCTGATAAGGCTCTGGACTCCTAACTTCGCCCCAAAAGCTAGCTCGTAGTGGAAGGACTGAATCCAGCCTTATACACTAGTCCAGGATGTACTCTGCGGGCGATGTGGGACGCATCATCCCCACCCCCATAAGACCCGACTGCCTCAGTTGGCGTTCTGACGAACCCCATGAGACACCGACCCTACGAAGCCAGAGCTCTCATACCAAATGATAAGGATCTGGACCCCTAATTTCGCCCCAAAAGCTAGCTCATAGGGGAAGGACTGAACCCAGCCTTATACACTAGCCCAGGATGTACTCCACGGGCGATGTGAGACGCATCAAGTTCCATCTAAGTTTTGGGTTGAAGCCTTATCTAGTGCAACTTATCTAATTAATAGAATGCCTTCTCAGGTATTAAGTCTTGACTCCCCATATTTTCGTCTGTATCAACAATATCCTAATTATCATGATTTACACACAGTTGGTTGTGTTTGTTTTTTCCATCTACCTTCTCATGAATGTCATAAACTTTCAGCTCAATCTATTAAATGTGCGTTTATGGGTTATAATTCTTCTAAAAAGGGTTTTGTTTGTAATGATTCCATTTCTAAAAAATTTCGTGTCTCTCGAAATGTTATTTTCTTTGAGCATCAATATTTCTTTCCTAATCTTGCTAAGTCTTCTTCTACTTCTCCCATTCTTCCAATTTTTGAGGATTTACCAATTGTTCCTAATCGGTTTAAGCCTAGATTTGTGTATGAAAGACGTCAACCAACGATGCCTCTTCCTGAGACTGATCCCTCATCTATGTCTGATTCTCCAAAATCTACTCTGCGTCGATCTATCAGATATCTCGACCTCCAAGACGGTATGGTTTTTTTGATAATCCTGCTGGATATTCTGCCACTTTATCTAATATTTCTATTCCATCTTGTTACTCACAAGCCTCCAAGAATGAATGTTGGCAAAAAGCCATGCAGGACGAACTTCAAGCTCTCCACGACAATTATACATGGAAAATTCTTCCTTGCCCTCCAAATGTTAAGCCCATTGGCTGTAAATGGGTTTATTCAGTCAAGCTTCGTTCTGATGGAACTTTGGATTGATATAAAGCTCGATTGGTTGCTCTTGGCAATAAGCAAAAGTACGGAGTGGAGTATGAGGAGACCTTTGCTCCAATTGCAAAGATGACTACCGTTCGTACTATTATTGCAGTTGCTGCTTCTCAGGGTTGGCCTCTTCATCAAATGGATGTCAAAAATGCTTTTGTTCATGGTGATCTTAAAGAAGATATTTATATGACACTTCCACTGGGTTTGACTTCCTCATCTTCAACACATGTGTGTGAGTTGAAAAGGTCTTTGTATGGACTAAAACAAGCTCCACGTGACTGGTTTGACAAGTTTCGGTCTACCTTACTTCAGTTTTCATTTGTGCAAAGTAAATATGACTCCTCTTTATTTCTTCACAAGAGTTCTGCTGGTTTTGTTCTACTGCTTGTTTATGTAGATGACATTATTATAACTGGCACTAACACATCAACGATCCTCAATCTTCAACAATCTCTTCAGACTTCTTTTAATATGAAGGATCTTGGTCCACTTACATATTTCTTAGGGCTGGAAGTTCACTATGATTATTTTGGGATATTTATTCATCCCCTGTTGATACTCCTTTGGAATTAAACGTCAACTATCTTAGTCAAAACGGAGATCTTCTTCCTGATCCATATCTTTATCGACAATTAGTTGGCAGTTTGAATTATCTGACTATTACAAGGCCCGATATTTCTTTTGCAGTTTAGCAAGTCGGCCAATTCATGAGTACTCCGCGTCACTTACATCTGGTGGCAGTTTGTCGAATCATTCGCTATCTTCTTGGCACATCTTCTCGGGGTTTATTCTTTCCTGCTGGCTCTCTCGTATGCCTTGTTGCTTACAGTGATGCTGATTGGGCCGATTGTCCAGACACTCGACGCTCTATAACTGGTTGGTGTATGTTTCTTGGCGATTCTTTGATATCTTGGAAAAGTAAGAAACAAAACCGTGTTTCAAAATCTTCTACTGAGTCTGAATATCGAGCTATGTTCGCTGCTTGCTCAGATATTGTTTGGTTACGTGGCTTACTTGCTGAAATTGGATTTCCTTAGCCTCATTCTACTCCTCTGCATGCTGACAACACTAGTGCCATACAAATTGCTACAAATCCAGTTTTTCATGAACGTACCAAACATATCGAAGTCGACTGTCATTCTATTCGTGAGGCCGTAGATACAGGTGTCATTTCTCTTCCACATGTCTCCACTGCTCTTCAAATTGCTGATGTATTCACAAAATCTATAACAAGACATCGTCATCAATTTCTCGTTGGCAAATTGATGCTTCTTGATCGCCCAGCATCAATTTGAGGGGGGATGTTAGTATACTATTGTAATTAATTGACTATACTGTTGTAAGATAGCTGTAAATAACCATCAATTAGGAGACAAATGAGGCATCAATTAGGGAGCTAATTAAGGCTGTAAATGTCAACCATAATTAGGAGACAATGGGCATCAATTAGGAGACAAATTAGGCATCAATTATGGAGCCAATTAAGGCTGTAATTGCCAGCCATAATTAGGAGACAATGGGCATCAATTAGGACTGTAATTTAGGAATTTATTCCATGTTTGTGGATACTTAAGTCTATTTAAACCCAATCAGCTTGGGGGAATAGAGAAGCAAATTTCTATCAAAATTCCATTGAAATACAGCAAGTTTGTCAAGCGCAACCTTGATATAATCGGGCTGTGTTTTTGTAAGCGTGTTAAAGTGAGATGATTCTTCTTAATGATGCAGAATCACTTGTGGAGAAGAAAAAAGATAATAGAATTAAGAAGAAGATAGAGGGATGTGAGATTTAGAAGAAAGATACCAAAGAAGAGAGAAGAAGATGGAAGATTGTTGGAATGATGAGATTCTTGTTGAAATATTCTTAATTAGTTTGAATTTTGGAGGGAAAGTTAGCTTTGTCTTTTAGTGGTGTTAGTTAGCGGTATGAACTTAACTTGAGTGTTCACAGCTCTTTTTAGGTTCTTTATATAGAGTTTGTTTCTGTGTGTTTACGTTGTGTGAGTTAGTATTATCTCTGCCCTATAATTTGTCAACATGGTAATCTTAAGGGGCTTTTATATGTATTTGTAAGTTTTGACAGAGCTTTAGATGGTCTTTAAGGGTTTATAGGTAAAAGCAAAAGGAGTATTGTTGAGAGAAAAAGAAGTTCTTGAAAATCAAAAAGAGAAGACAAAAGAACTTCTGTAGATTTTAGCCCCTTCTTGCTGTTTTTAGTTCTTGCTTTATCGTGGCTCTCTTCCTTTCTTACCCAATGAATGGTTAAACTTTCTGGACCTGTATTCTAGATGAAGCATTTCTTCATCAAATTTCTGTCACTTTGCAAATTCCAAACATTTTCAAGGGTGAAAATTTTGTTTTTTGGTATTTGAAAGTTGAAACTAAATGTCTGAAGAAGACTAGCATAGCCATAATATGAAAAGGACCCAGGCATGTGCTAAAACTTCAGAAATCTTGTTGAAGACAACCTAGGCAAGTCCTAAAACTGCAAAACTTTATTTAAGCGACCAAAGCACGTTAAAAAGCTACAGAAAACCAGTGGAAAAGGGACCTAGGCATGTCTTAAAGCTGCAGAAATCTTGTTGAAGAGGAACTAGGAAAGTTGTGAGAATACAGAACTTTATTGAAGGGACCAAATCAGGTCCAAGTATTGCAAAAAGCAGTTGAAAAGGGACCTAGCATATGCAAAAATTGCTAAAAGAATTTGCTGTCCTGTTGAAAAGGGTAGCAGAAAATTTTTTTTGTGAAGATTATAGTTGCTCACATGTAGCAATGGAAAGAATAGCCATTTTTGACAAGGGTAGTAGATGCTACAACAACTAGGCTTCTTGTGAATATCCTGTAGAAGTCTTAGACTTTTTTTTTGTGAGAAGTCCAAAAAGAATGAAGCCCACAGACAAGTGCTCAACAAAAAAAAAAAAAAATCATTGGGAAGGCTTGGGGAAAAGACTTCCTCCAAGATGCATAACAAATCCAAGAAGATTCGAAAAATGGTGCTTAAGAAAGGAAAACAAAATTCAAATGAATTCAAATGATGCTTTATGAAAGAACAGCTTGTACTACTACAACAAAAAGCTTGAGGAGAAGTGTTGGAATGGTGAGATTTTTGTTGAAATACTTTAGTTAGTTTGCATTTTGAAAGGGAAGTTAATTTTTTCACTTAAGTTGTAACCCTGCTGTCTAGCAGGTAAAGTTAGTGGGAGGTAGCAGTATGGTCTTAGCTTGAGTGCTCACAGATCTTTGAAGGTTCATTTTATAGAACCTTTTTTTCTGTGTGCGTGAGTTGTGTGAGTTAGTTTTCTGCTCTGCCAATTCCAACAAAGATAAAGAACAAGCTGATAAGTAGAAAAACTTTGATGTTCTATCAAATCTTCATGCTTCTTATACTATTCTTTTGAAATTACCATTGGTTAGCCACAGGCACTTGAAGAAAGCCCTGATAAAATAAAATCCCATAAATCTCATTTTCCTCTTTTTTTTTTTTTTTCCCTTGTTTTCTAGAGATCTCCATGTTTATGTGAACTTACAATGTTTTAATGCACCCAACTCAAATTAAAACAAAAAATAAAAGCCACATTAGTTGAAAAATCAGAGCCATTCTATAGAAAGGGGAAGAATACATGTTGCTGCTGGTTAGAATTTCGCTGTACACAATCAGGCTCTATCTCTCTCTTTCTCCGTCATTTTTCTCTATTCTTCTTCTCTTTGTCAATTCTTCTTTCCTTTGTTCCAGCCATTTAATTCTTCTCCGTCATTTAATTCTTTCCTGGGTGCCTTAACTCCCTTTTCAGGTTTTCTTTTTTCCCTTTTCCTCTTCTGGATGCTCTTCTGAAGTGGAGTTTAAAGAAGATGAATAAGAGGACATTGGAAATGAACAATCTGAATTTAAATAATGATGAAAAAGATGGATATGTTGCGTTTGATGATGAGCAGTTGAAACTGCTGGAATTATTGCTATTTAGTAGGGATTTAGGATCATATTGTTTTAAGTCCTTTTAACATTTTTAGTTTCATTTTCATTTTGTATTTCAAAAGCATTGGTGCAAAGATCTTAAGTGTTTTATTTTATGAATATGAGTGTACTTATATATGTTATTAGGTGTCTTATATTTTGAATGCTGGATCTGAATAGACAAGATATTGAATGTGAGAACAAAAAACTATAAGGTTATTTTTAAAATTTAACGTTGTCCGAACTCTGAAGCCTATGAGGTCAGCCTTGGTGCAATGTTACGATTGAACCATTGAACCATCAGGTCATAGTTTCTAGTCATGGAATGAGCCTCTTTGTGGAGCATGTAAAAGGCTACATAGATCTGAGCCTCTCTCCATCCCGTGATGCATGGAAGTCTCACGCAACTGGAATTTTGGATGCCTAAGGAAAAAAGAATACTGTTAGAAACTTCTGTGCAGCCATTCTGGAGCTGCAGGATGGACATTTTGGCTCATGAAACTTCAATTTGATACGCCATTCCGGAAGTTATAGAACTTGGGGAACACATCATCATCATAACAGGGCAAGAATTATGTTATTTCAATGATATGTGACTTACCTAAGCATGCTTTGGAACTTCCGTACACTAGGTGCAGCGTGCTCAGTTTTGCTGTTCTCTGAACTGTGCAAGTACCCAGTTTCTCTTCATAACTGGGCAACTGGGTGTCCAATTGTACTTTTGGCTCCCATAGCAGAGTCCAAATTGTTTGGTTGTCTTCCAACCATGATTTTGTGAAGCAAGGGTTAAAAAACGTGTGTAATATATCTGTTTTCATATTTTTCGATGAGTCATAGACTTTCCTGTGCTAATGAAATTTTATAAATTAATTTTTGCAGAGTGACTCTAAAATCCATATACATTGGAAGGGAGCTGCTGAGATAGTTCTCGCTTCATGCACAGGATATATTGATTCAAATTGTTGCCTGCAATCCATGGATGAAGATAAGGTCTATATTAGTGTTCTCTTGCTGAAATCATTATAATGTTTTGAAGAATTCTCTATAGAAAGCATGAATTAAATGAAATTTTTCAGAACTTGCATTTGACATTTTGACTAAATGTCTGAACTTCTTTTAGGCATGCTCGTTTGCCATGTTCGTTAGCATCAATTTAAGTTCATCTATGTAGTTTGCCATGACTTGCAAAATGATTTGTTATTAAGTCTCCAAAATATTGAAAGATTATGGATGCCAATGAGATAGATCTGGATATATTAGATATGGCTAGAACATAGATGCTGCTAATGCTTTTTTAATGAATCCATCCAAAGTACAATCACTGCCCATGCAAGTTCTTATTTTTATGTTTTAGTCTTAGCTTTCATCATTCTATTTCCAAGTTAGCCAATTATCCGGTTTTGGTTATCAATTAGCATATCATTCTGTACACTGATGCATGATAATTCACAAGAACTGGTATCATCATTCCTCGAATCTTAAAGGTTTTTTTCAACCTTGAGGTAATGCATGAGGCTCCCTTTCAGTTTGCATTACCTTGTCAATTGAGTTAGAAGTTAAAGATTTACATAATAGAAGCTGCAGAAAATGACAATTATCATCTTGTAAATATTGACCAATCTCTTAACCTTGTCTTTAAAGGTGAAATTTTGCTACTTACCAGGCATTGCGTGTCAAAAAACAGGTCATTTGAATTGTTGATCCATTTGAAGGCTTAGAACGTAGCTTAAACTATCTTCACTGTCCACAAACTTTAGGATAAGAATCTATATTAATGTATATTGTTCTGTAGGAATTTTTCAAGGATGCTATTGATGAAATGGCTGCAAGCAGCTTGCGTTGTGTTGCCATTGCATACAGATCATATGATGCGGACAAAGTTCTGGCTGATGAAGAAGCTTTAGACAAATGGATTTTACCGGAGGATGACCTTGTTTTGCTTGCTATTGTTGGCATTAAGGTTACAATTTTTTAAATACTTTTCTTCTTATTTTGTGAATGCTATACATCCTCTTTTATTCTTTTAAATTAATTATCTCTGTAAATGATATTGCAATTTCCATATGATTTCTACACAAGAACCTTTTTACTCTAAATGTTTATTCATGTTCACATCCTTACGTACATGTTCTTGTTGTGCAGTATATAGTGATACTATGTGACCTACTTTTAACTGAAGAGATATGCAGTGCGACATTAATGTTCTAGTGCTGTGAGCTTGCATATATATATATATATATATATAGAAAATAATGTACAATAATTAGATCATAGTCCTTGCACTAATTACATGTTATATCACAATCCTTTTGTATAAAGATATTTAAGATTTACCTTTCTCTCTGTTTTTTCTTAAATAAGTAAATTGAACTTGAGCAATCCTTCTTCATGGTAAATTTCATTTCTCCATGTGTTTTTGCTGCTTCTAAGATTTTAAATGCAGGATCCTTGTCGCCCTGGTGTAGACAATGCAGTGAGAGTATGCACAGAAGCCGGTGTTAAGGTATCTTGTTACTTCTTTTCTGCAATCATCTTTGGATTTTACCTAATGTGTGGCTAACTACTGTGGTTCACATTAGGTATAATGCCCTTTTATATTTTTTAGTTCCTATCTATGAGAAAGGCGAGTAGTATATCATTTTTTTTGGTGATAATATATTGTTCTATTAACAAATCTTGTAAATGGCTTATTGGGGATGATGTAATTGCAAAATTATAGGTACGGATGGTTACTGGAGACAATCTTCAAACAGCAAAAGCAATAGCTCTTGAATGTGGGATTCTTGGATCAAATGCAGATGCTACTGAGCCTAATATCATTGAAGGAAGGGTGTTCCGTGCATATTCTGAAAAGGAAAGAGAAGTGGTTGCCAAGAAAATAACGGTATGTATCAAACAACATTAAATGGTTATGACCACATGACATAATTAAAGGCAGGGGCGAAGCCAACAATTTAAATTAAGGGGTGCAAAACTTTTAATATCAGAGCTCGGGGAGGGTTCAGAATGTTTAAGGTTGATAGAAAAATAAAGCAGGTCCTGGGTTCGAATATAGGACCTGAATTGCAATTTTTTTTTTATTTTTTATTTACAAGGGAAGGGGGGCAATCATTAATTACTCACCTTCTCTTCAACGTGGGTTTGCCATTGATTAAAGATCTTAGCAAAGAATTTGCACCTAATAATTATCTTGTAGAAGTATAATTATAAGTTTTGGCCAATTTAAGCATGAAAATGGTGCGTAATTAGAAGTAATGATATAGGTGATGGGGAGGTCTTCTCCTAGTGATAAGCTTTTGCTTGTTCAAGCCTTACGCAATGGAGGGGAAGTTGTAGCAGTTACTGGCGATGGCACAAATGACGCTCCTGCACTTCATGAGGTTTGATCACTGCATCTTTGTTACTAACATGATGTTTGATATATAATAAAGTTAAAAGATTTGCAGGATACATTGAGATTTATGATATGATTTATATGAATTCTAAGGCGTCTTGTTTCATACTTTTGAAGAAGCGTTAGGAGATTTCATCAATTCTAAACTATGGAAGTAGACCATTGGTTCAGACTATTAGGTTTCCATTATCCTAGACACATTAACTTCAATTTGTGTGCTTTTTATAGGCAAGTATGAGTGTATAATCCAACAATCACAGGGTTTTCAGCTTATTAACATTGTGAAGGTTGAATTATGAGTCATCTGGAGATATGCTTTTGCTGGCATGTCCAAAAGCAAAAAACTCCAGTATGCAAGTGTCTGACAAGTTAAACACTTACGCAGCCGTGATTTTTGTTCAAGTGTCCGCATGCTATAAATCAAGCATCCCTGTAATATATACTAAAGGACCAAGGGTATTCCATGGCGACAGATTTCATTTATTATATGCCTGAATGGAAACAAAAATTTTTTGGTAGTATACTAAGGTGGTTCTAGGTGGCATCAAATCCTTTTGCCGTGTTATATATTCTCATTATTCAGTTGTGGCATTTTGTTCTAAACTTTTATCTTCTTGACTTCCCACCTTTCATTTAGTGGTTCCTTGGCATAGTTGATAGTATTTTTGCATTTCTATATTTTAGGCAGATATTGGCCTTTCTATGGGCATTCAAGGGACTGAAGTTGCAAAAGAAAGCTCCGATATCATTATCTTGGATGATAATTTTGCTTCAGTTGTAAAGGTTAGTGACCACTTTATGCTTTACCAGAAAAAAATTGTGTAAAGCCATCCTTTAGTGGAAGGGGGGAGGGGCGCATGTGTGTGATTTGCCTTATTTGTCCCTTTCGAAAGAGAATAACATTAGCATTCATATTACTTATCCACAATACAATAAAAAAAAAAATCAGCAATTTTTTTTTAAAAATTTTTTTATGCAATATATGTTGAAGAGGGAAGTATGAGAGTGGAACTAGGCCTCACATCATCTGCAAAAAGTTTCAATTGGTTGCTTTATTACTTTTTGGTACCAATGGAACACTTGAAAGCTCCCTTACCCTTTTATGGTACTTATTTGGAATGGAAGTATATGTTTTAAGACAAAAGTAGTGTCCAATTTCTTTGGTTAAAATTTTCTTCCTTATTGGAGAAACATTGAAGTGGCAGAGTCTTGTTATTCTCATAAACCTTTCAGACTGTATGGCATCTTCTTAATTACAATATTCCACCAATATCCAAAATGCTTAGTTTCTTTTCCTTCCTCAGCATTGCATTATAATAAAACAGATTATATTTACAATTTAATCTTCTTCTCTGATTTAGGTTGTACGATGGGGTCGTTCTGTGTATGCCAATATCCAGAAATTTATCCAATTCCAACTTACGGTTAATGTTGCAGCTCTTGTAATTAATGTTGTTGCAGCAGTATCTTCTGGAGATGTTCCTTTGAATGCTGTACAGGTATCTCTTTCGCTCTCTCAATACCTGTCTGTCTATCCATCTATCTATCTCATTTGCTTGTTGAGCATATTTTGCTTAATTTTCCAATCCCTATGCCTACTAATATATTTCATAGACCTAGCCTATCTTTCTTTTTTTTTTTTTTTTTTTAAACATCCAGTGTCCGAAGCCCATTGGCCCAACTAATCCGGATTCGCGCCGGCAGGCCCACAAAGGGAGGCAAAGCGTTCCCTCCTGAGTGTTTAAGGGAACTCCATACCCAGGGCTCAAACTCGAGACTTCTAGTTAAGGGAGAAGAGATCCCTGCCATCCCATCTCACCCCTTGGGGGTTCCTAGCCTATCTTTTGATTGCATCTTTAAGTCGATTGCTTGTCTAACATTGACATTCTTCTCCTTTTAAAATATGCATTGCTTGGCTTTTTTTAAGGCCAACTTAAATCTTAGCTTATGAGCTTTTGAAATTTTAAATATGGATCAGAATGATGTATTTGGAGAAAAAGGTCCACAATATGAGAAAATTACGTCGATTATATTTTTTCTTATCTTGGAGTCTTGGTTTTCTTCTACAAATTGCTCCAGATTTACAAGATACCAATCTTTTCTAATAATTGCGTGAAAACAGACAGGAAAAAGCAAACTAGTTTGACACTTTCCTTTTATTTGTCATTTTATAAAGAACTGTTTGATTTTTCCACTCCTATAAGGAGTGAACAACTATGACCTGGTTCAGGATGTGTATATATAGTAGGCCTGATTTTCAAAAATGACCAAAACGTAGTACTCAATACCCTCATGATATGAGCTGACTTTGAATTCATAAATTTGTGCTATAGCTTCTATGGGTTAATCTCATCATGGATACACTTGGAGCACTTGCTTTGGCTACAGAACCACCTACAGACCACCTTATGCACAGATCCCCAGTTGGTCGCAGGTTTGTTCTAAAGAGCTTAACTAAATATTGTGTATACAACTGTACATGTGATCAGAAAATTCCATACTACTGAGATAGATATTTTGGCTCTCATGATGTTACTGAATATAAATAATCTTGGTTGTGGGCCTTGCTTAGGTGGATAAATGATTTGGGTTTGATTTTTGTTCATTTTTTATGGAGTAGAAAAGTGAATGGTGGCTGATCTTATTCTGATTTTCAACTGTGCGAATCGTGGACGAACACTTTGTTAGTATATAGGATACTTCCAAATGCATGCATAAGAGCTTATGAGATTGGGGTCCTCCTATATTCTAGAACTTTGCCAGTTTTAGTTTACCATGCATGGAGCAGATTCTTCTATAAATGCTTTGTGACCAGTTGAATGTTATTACATCCAAACTACTGATTCATGGATAGTAAGAGGGAAACTGAATCATGGCATTGTTTTGGCCTAATCCCTTGTTTCAGTGTGCTTTTTCTTTTGTAGCTTGTTCTCATTAAGGAAGTTATGGTTTGGGATTTATTATTTATATTATAATTGCAGATGTCATATATACATGCTTTTCAATGGACTTTACAAATCCAAATGGAATGATTATGAATTTATGTATAATGATCTCAAAGGATGGTTATTTGCTTGTTATTTCAGGGAACCTCTTATAACAAATATCATGTGGAGAAACTTAATCATACAGGTAATTCTCATTTGATCCAGTTATTTTATTAGGAGTCTTTATAGATGATTGCTGATTGAGTGATAATACTTTCTGGATTACTCTTAATTCTCATAATTAATTGCAGGCTTTGTATCAAGTAGGTGTTCTCCTTGTGCTCAACTTCTGGGGCAAGAGTATTCTCCATCAGGATCATGAAAGCAGTGAACATGCTACTGACGTAAAGAATACTATGATATTCAATGCATTTGTACTCTGTCAAGTAAGTATACTCATTGATAGTGCATATTTTTTCTAGTCAATGAGTGCCAAACCTACAAACTTCTTGGACGATACTTATTCATTATGGTCATAAAGTCCTGAACATATTGTGTTAGTTTAACGATTTATTTTTAGCCAAATGCATAAACTCACACCTATAATTTTCGCAAAATCCTCAACATTTTATTTTGACTTGTTAAACACTTTAACTTATGAAATTGCTTCTATTAAACACTTTAACTTGCAAAATTATTCTATTAAACACGCTATCTTTATAAAACTAGATCTAATCAAACTTACTTAAATAGTTGAAAAATGGGAATGTATCCAAAACGAACCACGTATCAAATCAAGATTTTGAATATAAAGCCAAAAAGATAAAAAAAAAAATGGTGTATAATGTTACCAAAAGAGTTTGTAATTTAGGGGCACTCCTGCAAAGTTTGGGGTACCACAAGGTTTTTCACATAAAGTATATGGGTAAACTTATGTATTTGGTCCTTTAGTTTTAGTTTTGCCTATGCAGTCAATTGGATTCCATGCAATTTTTAAAATTTTCTCTTCTCTTTGTGACATCTGATGGGATTGAAACTTAAACTAAAGCAGCTAACGTGCCAAATTAGGCTTATTATGTGCTTTTACTTTTGCACGTTTCAAAATGTGAAGCATGCATTTGCCAACTATTTGATTTGCAGATATTCAATGAGTTCAATGCTCGAAAACCAGACGAAATCAATGTTTTCAGTGGAGTCACCAAAAACCGCTTGTTTATGGGAATAGTTGGATTTACCTTCATCCTGCAGGTGGCAACCCTTCTTTTTTCCTATTTGGGTGTTTATTATTATCTGAATTCTTAGAATTCATAATGGTTCTCAAAATTATTTCACAGATAATCCTCATAGAGTTCGCGGGGAAATTTACCTCAACTGTGAGACTTAACTGGACGTTATGGCTTGCATGCTTGGTTATTGGATTTCTCAGGTTAGTTTGTTGTTGGAAGTTAATGAGACATTACTTGTCTTGTCAAATTTAATGTGAGATTATTTGTCTTGTCAAATTAGGTCATTGGAAAGACTCGAACTATCTCTTTGACCTAGATATAACTGTTAAAATCTTAAAACAAACAAACAAAAGATATGATTGTTACTAATAGGTCACTTTGAGAATTAATTTAGTGCTCTCAATTATAGTGAAATATACTATTCAGGGTTTGTGTTTTGAAAATTAATTTAGTAGTCCCTCTACTTTAATTCCATCTAACTATTTAATTATCGTAAAATATTTTAACACATTGAGATTGAATTTGAATTCATATAGAAATAGAGGAGGATAACAAACATAGGTAATGAAGAGGGTTCAAACAAGTGGCAGAGAAGAAAATTTACAGTTGTATGAAGCTAAAATTGACATTTTAATACTACTCCACGGAAATCAGATGGAATGACTAAATAGTTAGATGGAATTAAAATAGAGGGACTATCAAACTAATTTTTGGAAACTTGAGTTTTGATTGATGTATTTCATTATAATGGAGGGGCTAAATAATAATTCACTCGAATTAGTTTGAGATTGAGCCTGAGTTGATATCAGGTTATTAAATGTTCTTGATTTAGTTCTTGTTGGTATGTTTTCTTAAACCAAATTTCTGGTTAGCTGCTTGAAAATTGGGGACAAAATATTTGCTGTGTAGTTCTTTGAACAATGATTTGTAATATACTTACTGGCCTCTATGCATGCAGCTGGCCTCTTGCTGCGGTTGGAAAACTGCTTCCGGTTCCTGAAACTCCTTTATCTACATATTTGGCTAAGCCAATTCGACGGTGGAGAACTGGTCGGACTACATAAAACTTTCTGAATGGTTGCATGCAATAAAAAGATAATCTGACAAGCTGACATTTTATTTGAAGACCAGCTGATGATTTTTAGTATACACCCGACAGTGAAAGCAAAGGCTTTACTACTACTAGTACTACTATTACTACTGCTGCTAACGTATTTAGCGGAAAATTGGTCGGTCAATTGTGAATGTTGTTCTGTCATGTTTGGATCATAGTATATTTTACTGTCTTCCATTCCAATGAAATTTGCAATGCAGAAAGTATGTTATAGAATTTGTCTCTCAACCTCTTATTTTTTCCAAAATATTATTGCCAAATAGGAGATTGAGAAGCCTTTAACGGTATTTCACAGGTAAACTGTGACCCGATTAAAATTAGTTTTGAACTGCAAATGAATATATCTTTGAATTTAAACAACCAAAAATTGCAATTGAATCTTATAAATGAACTAGATGAAAGCTCACGCTTTGCGCAGGTTAATTTGTCGGTTTGTAATTTATATTACAAACAATTTTAAACACTATTTCTTATTCTAGATAATTCTATATAAATAAAATTCTACAATTCCAATAATGCAATGTGAATAAAATACAACAAAATTTTGTATATCTATATATATAGAGAGAAATGATTTCCAATGGATAAAATAGCTGGGCTTGCTACTATTATTTGTGTGTGTGTATATATATATATATATATATATATATATATGTATAATTCACAAGTCATCAGACTAATATTTTCTAACTCCTTAACTCTTTTCTAAATTCATAGTTATTATTTAAAGAGATAAATAAAAAGGCAGGGAAGGTGATAAAAATATATAAATTTTGTATTTAATGAGAATCAAACTCATCTTTAATCTGCATTTTAGTGAGTCACTTGGCAATATTTTTTTAATGTCTAAACAACCTATAATTGGAAACTGTAGTCAAAATAATCAATTGGAAACTGTAGTCAAAATAATCAAGGTGACCTATAATCAAAGAGCATGAAGGCAACAAAATAGCAAAAAAAATTTTAAAAACTCAATCCAAGAAAAATAGAAACAAAATAAAAACTCAATCCAAGAAGAAAAGCAAAAAATAAAAAATAAAAAATAAAAAGTTTACTGCAATAATGAAACAAAAAGAACAACAAATACAAACAATATATAAGAGGATATATGGTTAGAGAGAGATAAAAAAAAAAAGGGAGAAATTCAAAAGCTTTCAAATAAAAAGATACATAAAAAAATATGATTAAATTTGGTAAATTCAATTTTCAAACAAAGACACGGTATCAATACAACTCTTTAAATATAAATATGAATAAATTTTAAAAATATTTTAGTGGCCAATTGTAACACCCACCGGCCAATCCTGGAGAACCAGACGGCAGATGCCACAATCAGTGCCGGAGCACCGTCTTATGTCACTTATTAAAGCTAGATCACAAATTAGAAGTGGTTAGATTTTCATAAGGATGCAAGTAATTAACATTTTTTTTTAAAAAAATAAAACAAAAAAAATGATATTTAAGGGAATTCCTACGAAAATTTCGCAAGAATTTTCCCTTAAAAATTAACTTGCCACACAAAGAAAATATACACACTTTCAATTTTCTCCAAACCCCAAAACTCCAATTCAACACAACACGTCACAAGCACTTCTAAATATCCATCAATATACTTAGGTTCCATCACAATATTCTAAACACATTCTTTTCAAGGAATATATAATCATCATACACCAAAAATATAATAAGATGTTATTTCCTTAAATAATAATAACTATTAATAAATTATAAACTTATTATATACAACCTCCATCACACAATATTGTATATATATGCCAAAAATTACCATTCACAAAATGTCCTACCCAAAATGGTATATCTACTCTGATGCTACTCCTCTGGTCTTGAAAAACATCCTCCGCTCCTAACCTGCGCGTGATAAAAATCAACGTGATGAGTGGAAGACTCAGTGGTGCTAAAAAAAACCAACAATTAAAATAATAAGAATATCCAAGGCAAGTCTCGCAAGTGCTTTAAATTACTCAATTATATAAATACCGAAATCACAGTAATTTAATTAAAACACTTTGAAAGTAAGAAGAAGATTATAAATACAAATATGTCTTCATTCTTTTATAGCAAAAATAAAATTTCATTCTTAGTTAAGGCCCGTACTAATACAAAATGAACATAAGCAGATTTGATCGTGACCTGTGGTAGTGCCACCCCCATCACACAATCGTGGCCTATGAAAGCGCCACCCCCATCACAAAAATAAGCGCGTCCGCCTATTTATAAGGGTTGATAACTCTAACATATGATCATAGCTTCACATAATAAAATCAATATCATCATACCACATTTCAATCATGCATAGTAGAGCCCACATCAAAATCATTCTTTCACAAGGACTTATTACTTATTCAAAATTCTTAATC
This sequence comes from Jatropha curcas, assembly GCF_041381405.1. Taxonomy (NCBI): domain Eukaryota; kingdom Viridiplantae; phylum Streptophyta; class Magnoliopsida; order Malpighiales; family Euphorbiaceae; genus Jatropha; species Jatropha curcas. The sequence continues at coordinate 25,864,661 of NC_143160.1, read as the reverse complement.
AAAACACTTCGTTACTTAATACCCATCATTTCAAAATTTCTCAACTTACAACTTACAAAAATTACCACATTCTTCAAAGGAAATATTTCAAATATATATACGTAATATAGTATAAAAGTACATAAATCAAGAAATTTTCGGCATTTTCATAAACTTGACCTTTGCTAGGTTTTCAGGGTATAACTGAAGTTGTAGGTCTCCAAAGTGAGTAAAATTTAATTCGTTAGAAAGCTAAAACGAAATTATACAAATGTCATGAAGAGATCACAATCTAGATCAACTTCTAAGATACTGAAATAAGCTTAAAACACAGACCAACAGCCCAGTCCTGATTCAACACATTCAACTCCATGTTTATTTCATCCCTACTTATCTGAGCACTCAATTTTGATAAATCCAAATCCAATGATTGGTTAAGATATTTGGAAATAAATTTCATGAAGGACTTAAAACCTAGTCTTGTCATTTTAGGGGTCAAAGATAAGCAAACTTTCGGAAATACTGGTGGGCTACCATGACAGAATCAGTTGTAGTAATAAAATCATAAATTGAGCTATAGGTATTCAAATTGGACACAGGAGGATAATTTAGAAAGCTAAGAGGTAGAGCTACAACTTTTATGAAGAACATAAAACATTATTTGGCCATTTTAGTGGTCAAAATGGACAATCATTTCGGATATATAGGTAAGACACCATAACAGAACCAGTTTTGGTATTTAAATCATAAGTTGAACTACAAGTATGGGAATTAGACATAAGAATATGTTTTGAAAAGCTGATACATAGAGCTACAACTTTTATGAAGAAGTCAGAAACAGATGGGAAGTATAAAGGGGTCAAAAATGATTCCAAGAACATATCTAACATTAAAATTCATCAATTTAACCGAAACATGTAAAGTTCCCAAAATACATTCAAAAACCTAAAAATAAAAAAAAAAAAACAATGTAAATAAGTGAAAGGGGAAATAGAATATTATTGGACTAAACTTAGTAACAAGCTTGAATAAGCTTGGAAAGCCTTACTCCTTGGCTTTCTCTTTATCATGGTTCTCCAACCTCTTCAAAGTATGAGAAATCAACATTAAAATCAAAAATTGACAAAAGAAATAGATGGAGCATGATTTAATGCATCAATAACATGTCTAAACCATGAATTCTACTTATTAATTCATAAAACTCAAAAACCACAACTTACTTGCTTCAATGGTAACTTCAATTCTCTTTGCTTTTAATCACCAATCTCAACTTCTACTACTTAATTCTTAAGAATTAAGTACTAATCCATGGTTTAATTAGGTTGCTTGGTGGTAATTTGGAGGTAAGAAAATGAAAAAAAAATGAAGGAAGAGGAAGAAGATGAAATTGGCGTTGGAGAAGGAGAAGAGAAGAAAGAGAAAGTGTTCTTTGGGTGGTGATAGCTTTAAGGTGACAAAAGTCAAATTGTACTTCTTAATTTAATGCCAAATGTGTGGCTAAGATCAAGTCCTAAGCAATCTCATCCAATGGCTCTAAATATTCCTCAAATAATTGTCTTCTACTTATGATTTCACTCCACCAATTAATTAAATTAACTCCACTAAAATAATTCCTCATTTATTTCTTAATGTACCACACTAAAAATAATATTCATTTAATACATAAATTCTCTACTAATATTCATGAAATATTTTCTACCTGCCTAAATTATGCAAATATGCTCCAAAAATAGTAAATAAAATATTACATATGCCTAGTAATTTTTCCGGACTAAAATAATACCAAGTCCTGGACCGATGGTACTATTTACAAACCGGTAAATCACTATTACTGAAACTAAAAGAAAATCAGACTGTTACACCAATCAAATTATAAAAAGAAAAAAAATAATAAAAAGAAAAAAGCTCAAAAATTTGTAAAAAAAAAAAAAAAAGAAAAATAGAAATACTTAAAAAATAGAGCCAACTCTGTTTTTACAAGTTTTTGTAATTTCAGAATTATATTTATATAGATAGATTCCCAAAATAATAATAATAATAATAATAATAATAATAAGTTGATGAAATTGAAAAATGTTTGATCTACTCTAGCAAATTTAAAACAACCAAATTGCTTCTGCTTGTCTAACGAACTTCTTTTCTTTCCAACCGTCAGAGGGAATTTTTATCGTTGCTTTTGCAGCAGCCTACGCACGACAGTGTAATATTTAAGTTTTAGCTGTATCTTTTCTATTAAGAAAGATATTTTATTACATAGAATAGACAAATAAAATAGGAATATAATATAAAATATATAAATAATTAAAAATAGAAAATACGAGGAATAAGGGAATAAAATAAAAGGATAAAGTATTTTTACAGACTACAAGAAAAGCGATCATTGGGTCACTAGGTTGTTTAATATTGATATTGTAGCAACAGTTTTACTAATTGGCTTAATTTCACTTGAAATTCCTCGCACTATCACGGCGTGTTCTTCAATTTCAATTTGTAACGGTAAAATGAATTTGATCTGACGTCCAAGTGAGGCAAAGTCGGAAAGACGATGTGAACATCCAGATCAGCTTATTTTGTCTTTTAATGTGTTCATGTGTACTTTGTAAGTTGTGAAAAATTTTCTCTTTTTCCCCGCTAACCATTCTTTTCAAGAAAAATATATAATTTTGAGATAGAGCAATGAAACATACATGCATTTTTACTCCATTAGCATTTTATTTTATTTTTTTTTAATTTTCAAATCATGCAGTAAACCTTATCTTTTTTTTTGTTTTACCAAAAGATCAAATAAACTATGTCTGTCCATGTCAATTTAGCATAGAAATGTTAAAATGTACTTAATCATGAGCTAAATTATTTATTATCCGTTATATTCTATTCTAGGAATGGAATAAAGTTTTTATTAGTTTGCGTATTTACTTTTATTTTTATTAAAAAATATTTTTAATTTATGCATTAATTTAGAAGTAAGTAATTAAAATTTTGGTTAATAAGTATTTCGAAGTAACTTAATATATAAAAATGACCAAAAAAAAAAAAACTTTGAAAATAACGTTACAATGACTATTAAGCTTTGAGTGTGGAAATGCGAACAAAGTATTTTACCTTAAAAATAAAAATTATTTGATCTCTTGGTAAAAAAAAAAAAGATAAGATTTACTGCATGATTTAAATTCATTAGAAATCAGGTTAAATTCACTTTACTGTTACACAAATAGATATTTAGGAATTTTACTGTTACAAATTGAAATTGAGAGATGGCGTCGTCATAGAGCCTATATCTGAGGGACCTCAGATGAAATTAAGCTGTTTATTATTATTAGTCTTTTTATGACGTTCATTGCACATTTATTATACTTGTTCTTTGTCTTATATTATTTAAATTTTTTCAATATTAAAATAAAATTTTATATGAGATTAATGTGAATATAACGATTAATTAATAAAATAGCGGTGTGTATATTTGCATACTTCAATTCAATTTCTATCGTTATTTATCTAAAATTCATTGTAACTGTATATGTACAATCTATAATATAATCTAATAAATACGTTTCAATATATATATAATTTTCAATTTTTTGTTATCTCACACACATGTTCATTTTATTTAAAAATAAGTTTTAAAAAATAAAAATTTTAAAATTTTGAAAGGCTTAGTTATGTATATTCTATTCGAAAATTTATTTTTAAAAATATATATCCAATCAAAATCATATAAAAATAATAGGTTGAATTGAACTAGCTATGCATTTTTTCTTTTTGTGTTTTTATAACTAGAAAAAGGTTCATGATTGAAACAACTCGAATTTTTATTTTCAAAGATTTTCCAATTAAATTTAATAAACCGATAGCTTGGAAATTTATTTTAATATTTTAATGCGAACACTGTAAGAAATCGAACAGAAAACCGATTGAAAAAGCCGAAAACCAATTGAAAATCAAAGATTTGGGTCGAATCGAACCGGTTCGACCCAAACCATCTAGAAACATCTCTTTCTTTTCTTTTTATCTCCAGCGCTGCACCTCTACTTCTCACCCTCACCAGCGCCCCACCTCCACTCCACCAACACAGCCACCGCGTCTCCTCCTCCCTTTCTTCTTCTTCTTCTTCTTCTTCTTCTTTCTTTCCTTTTTCTTTCTTTCTTTCCCTTTCTTCTTCCCTGCAACTGTGTCTGCGTCACTGCCAGCAACTCCAGCAGCTCCAGCAACGTCAGCCGATCACCACCGCGCGCCAGTTGCAGTCGCACCGCCTCCATCGCGCACAGCACCGCCCCGCCGCTCCTTCGCACGCCACAGCCAGCGGCTCCACCTGCAGCAGCGCTTCATCCTCAGCCCGATCGCAGCGCCACAGCTCCTCGAGTTCATTGCGCCACTATCCTTGCTGTCCAGTAGATCGCGCCACTTGCTCGCAGTCCCGATGCGCGTAGCTCCGATCTAGCACGCGTAAGCCTTTCCGATCTAGCAAAATTCAACAAAAATTATACTTGGGGTATAGAGCAATTCTTGCTAATTCTCAGAATTTATTTTAGTAATTTGGGTATAATTTAACTTAGTAATTTTAGTTAATTAAATTAATTTTAGTAATCTGGATTAGTTAATTTAATTTAGCAAATTTGATTAGTTGAATTAATTTAATTTAGTGTTGATGAGTCGATTAATAAAAATATATTTGATTAATTAAAATTAAATTCTGGTAGTAAATAAAATTGTTGGAAAATTATGATTTATGGAATTAAAGAAAAATTAATATAGTTGATGTGGATAAATGTGGAGGATGGGAAAAATTAAATTGATGGAGGATGGAAAATTTAATTGATTGATTGCCCGATGGATGGGCTGTGTGATTTGGAGATATTAAATACATTGTTGATATTTTAACAGGTGGATAGTCCAATTTTTAGGAGAGATGCTGCCGAAATTTCGGTAGAAAATAAAAACACATTCAGACGAAAACAAATAAAATAGAGTTAGATAGAAAAATAAAATTTTAGTACAGAAAATAAATTAAATATCGAGATTTATTTACGTAGAAAAATTTAGAATATAAAATAAAAATTCTTAGAATGGTAAAGAAATATTGTCTGATAGAATTATTTTCTTTTGTGTCGTTCTTCCTTTTCTTAGATCGCCCGGGTCCATCCAGTGCTCCTCCAAGACAACATCAAAGCTGGAATTTCGCTCTCTATCACTGTGAATAATAATAAATAATGCATATCAACATGCATTTGCATAGCATTTTTTTTACAAACCTTATATATATTTTTATATTAAAGCTCATTTATTTTATGTTGCATAATTGTATATTTGGATGTATTTGGTGTAGTACGTTGAAAAATTGTTTGAATAATTGTGTTGTGCATATATTGTGACTTGTTTGTGTGGAATTAGGATGAAGTGGGTCACCATGGGTTTGTGAGACCGTTACCGTTATATGGATCCTGATTATGATTATCGGTACCGTTATATGGATCCTGATTACCGTTAGCCGGGTAAATGGGAGATCGGCGCCCCCGTGTGCACCTACCGTTACCGTTACTGTTAACCACAGGTTGGCTTCTTTATTGGGCGCACCGGATAATTTAGATTTGATCGCAGCCCGCAGGGTGGCCTCCTGTTGTGAGCGCCTGATGATCTAGATTTGATGGAGACGACCGGGTTGCCTCCTGTTGGTATGGAAAAGAAAAGAGAGAATGGAAAAACAATGAGAGGACTGGTCAAGTGAGGATTAGATCGGTCGGCCAGTATGGGGGATCGGCTCCCTGGTGCACATGTGAGAGGATGAGCCATGTGGGAGGACGGCTCATCGGGGGTTCGGTGACTCCACTGACTAATTTCCACGTGATGTGATTATTTGAAGGTGATATTGTTTGTGGGTGCTGATGTAATGTCATATGATTGACTGTTGTGTGTTCATTCAGTATACTAGAGTGCATTTTGCTTGACTGTATGTGGTGTGTATTATTTATTATTATTCACTGAGTTGCAAAACTCACCCCCCCTTCTCTCCAAACCTCCCAGGTACTAGGAAGCAGCTGATTCGACTGAAGCTCTGCAATCTTCTCCGCAGAGTTACAAATGTAAACTTTATATTTCTGTTATTTCCTTATGGATGTATAAATTATTCTATTATCAGATTATTTTTGAACTCCGCAGTTATAGGGTTGTGTATTAATATTGGACTTATTGTTAGCACTACACTATAAATTAAATATTATGTAATTAGCTGCAGGTGAACCAGTAAGCCCTTATTGTGATTATAATTTATTGTGAATAGGCCCAGGTTATATATTATGTGTTATTTGAGATTGGGCCAGACGTTTATATATGGGTTTACTGTTTTGAAGAAATCAGGACAGATAGGTCGATAGATTAGATGAGTTAGGCTTACTACGGGCCTCGGGGGCCTTAAGCTTACCTGGGCCCTAGTGCCGGTCCGTCCCACGGAATCGGGTCGTGACAAAGGTGGTATCAGAGCAAAGGTTCATAAGTCTAGGTGTAACTGCGGAGTAATTCCCGTCATGTCTTGACATAGTCTTCCTTGCTTTCCTCTTCAGCGTTGTTCGCAGTCAGGTTAAAGTCAAGTTGTTTAATAATTAAATTTGTATCCTTGTTCTTTAGAGATGTGATTTAGTTACTGATGCTAAGGGGATGGTTTAAACAAAAACCCTTTTATGGAATAAATAATATTCATATATAATTTAAGTATGTAAGAAGATAAGATATATAGGATTAATAAGTTGAGGTTAGTTGATGAAAGTGTGCTATTTTTATTTAATACGTGTTGAATGTGGAATACATATTTAAGAATGCATGAATGTGTGTATAGGTGTGCTTGCGGAATTGAGAATGAGTTGCTAATAATTTAACAAGAGAACTAAATGATTCGGATTCGAGGACATCAGAATCTATTTAATTAGAGTATTGAATGAGTATATGAATTTGATGGAATTTACATGATGTTGGTTAGTGGAATTTCTTATATTTATTGAGATAAATATTTTCTGGATGGAATGGATATACATGATTTTTAGAAGGTCTGAATGTTGAAGGATTTGGTGCGATTTGGTATAATAATTGGTGATGAGTATTTTTCATAAAGAATAATATTGGTGGAATTATTATATGAAGTGAGTTTTATTTATGAGTAATTACTGCTTGGTGGGACAAAGTGTATTGTAGCATTCATCAGCTATTTCGTTTCAAGTGTATGAATGTAGGGAATAATATAAATTATTGTGGTTATAAGAAAAGTAAATTGTGATTCTTAGTAAAAGATAAACTACTTTAATCATGATGTACTTAGTGGTGGATATTGTGTGGATTGTGGCATCTTATGGTTTAATATGGTACAAGTAAGAATTAAATCTAATGGTATTTAGCCTTTTGATATTTAAAATAATTGTTGCACACTCGATGGTATGTGAATTACAAACAATGATTTTTGTTTTATGAGAGATTCTATGATCTGAGAAGGAGTTAATGACTCCATAAGGGAATTAAGGTACTTATGTTATGTAAATAGTGGGCTATGATGATTAAGTGTATTGATGAATGACATCGGACATGGAGAGATAATTGTCCAATTATTGAATTGATATAATACTAATGAAATAGATAAGTAAGGATGGATCTAGTCCTGTTATTGTTTGGATATTAAGAAAAGAATCAATTACAGAAACGTGAAGGGTATAAATTAATATGATTTAAATGAGGATAGTCAGTAATTAGAGGTTTAATAAATTAAGGATTATGGGTAACAAGATTTGATAAAACTAGAAATAGTGATACCTCAGCAGCTTTAAGATAAAGACTTCTATACTTTGGGAATTCATGAGTGTATTAGACGGGACATAAGTAAGACCCTAGTATATGTAGGATGTTTAATAAGCCAGACTAAGTTTATGGATCTAGTATAATAAAATGAAAGTAAAAGATAATAGAGGAAACTAGTGGACTTGGGATTGGAACGCTATTATGTTGGGTGATAATTATATTAGAAAATGATAATTAGAATATAATTTGAAGGAGAATAATATTTGTGTAATTGTAAAGTTTCTTGTTATATTGTTAAAAAAAAAAAAAAAAAAAGAGATAAGGTGGATATTAAGAATTTAAATGATCATAAATAGTAATTTTATGCTGTAAATAAATTTAAAATTTATAAAAATTTAGAAAGTTAACAGATGTTTTAGAATAAGTAGTTAAGACTATGTAGTTAAACAAAAAAAGGAGCGAAATATTATTAAAGATAGAATGATGGAACATGTATACCATTGAAGGTAGGAAGTTATTGAATGTCTTATGTTAAACAAATAGATAAATGATTCGAGGATTGTAATCCCGATGACAAAAGAATTTAGTACTTATATTCAGAAAGAAAGATAGACTTTCTATTGGAGAGAAAGAGAGAAGAGAATTTTGACTACTGTAATTTGATAGCATCTAGTTGGAATAATAGTTGATAAAGGATCACGGGACTTAGCTTGAGACGACAACGAATGTAAATAAATTTAATTTCTTGACGTAAAGCAATTAAAATAAGGAATTTCTATTGATTAGTGCAACTTTTGCAAGTTGCTTGTTTTATTAGATAAAGAAGGGAAGTTATATTTATGTCCTTGGTAGAACATGAAGGTAATTAGAGTATTTTCATTCATTAGTAAGCAAGCTGAGTTTTAATTTACCATTTGCATGGAACAGTGAAACTTGGTATAAGAAGGAAAAGGTGAATTTGGGATAGTTTTAACAAATTAATGAAGAGAATACATGTTAGTGTTTGAAGACTAAGGATATAAACTAGAGGATTATTGGATGTGATAACAGGATGGTCTAAGACTACATCTTGATTATATTGGAGTGCCAACTCATGTGTGTCGATCAGATCACTAATCAATTCAAATTGCTCATGGGACTATTGAGGTACCAATTAGAGCGAAAATTATTGATACATAATGTAGAGTCAATGTAAACCTACTCTGAATTCCTTAGCAATTGGTAGCAATTATGATTGAATGAATAGAATTGTGTTGTAAATGGTAGTTTGCGACATATCTAATGGTTTAAGGAAATATTTAATTAGTTAGGTGCATTTGAGGACTGGTACATTGAAACTCAGATGTTGAGGAATTCAATGAGCTATTAACCCTGTTTGGAGTAAAGAATATAGAGAGAACATAATTAAGGTTGAAAATCTTCCTAGATCGTATTAGGTATAAATTTTACAATTTTGGAGGTGATAGACATTATGATAGACTTGGAGAAAAGGAATAACCCTATGATATTATTATCTGAATATTCTTTAAGAATTCATGGGATTAAGAATAAACATAAAACAATGGACATAGTGTAATCAGGAATTAGATTATAGGTTTAATATCCTTAATCTCATACTTAGCTAGAGCAAAGGCACTACTTGTTTAGGATTTCTGGATACGTAGACCTAGGTAAATTGGATATAAATTACGGTTTGGAGAATTTTACATCTTGATTAAGCTTGTAAAAAAAAATGTAGACTGGATTTCATGATGGAATAGAGTATAATAGAACTGTGTTTGCGAATTTTAGAAAATAAATTAAGAATTATTCGGCATGGCAACAACTAATTTGGCTAGTTGCATAAGTTGTTGTCATAATTAGTTAAGAAATGGTATGATATGATAATTCGGGAAGAAGGATAGAGAGGTTAATAACTAAAATAGAGACTTGATTGTGAATTGAAATTTTCTCTATATAGTCGATGTATTGTTTGTTTTTATGAGAATTCTCATTAGTAGGAATTGAGAATAAATTATATATCTTTTGTTGGAAAATAGTTAAGTTGATAAATATGTGATGAGATTGGGATAGAAGTCAGTATATCCTATCAGTTGATAGCACTTAGCTAGAGAAATGTCATGATTTTGTTTGAAATAAGCTTGTAGTAATACCATGAATTTGTTCTCTTTAATTGGAAAGGATTGAATGGTATTTAATGGTAGAATTGATAATAATAATAAGGATTCTAAATTGGAATAGTAATAAATTTGATTAAATATGTGGATTCTTATATCAATAAGATTACATAATGGGTTGGTGTATGAGTTTCTTATGGAGTGATGATCATTGCCTATGATAGCTAGTGAGAGAATAAATGACGATACACCAATGTAAGGACACATGATATAGAGCTAATGAGATCAATAACCCTTACTTGAGCAGATGTTATAAGTGAATAAAATTCTTACGTGTAAAGGTAAATATTAGTGTCGAATCTGTGCTTTAAGTTATGAATATTTGACTTGAGGTGACAACTTGTAGACATAGTATGATTCACGTTTAAATTAACTTTAGGGATGGATTTATCTTATAATCATCTTACCCTCTCTATAAATTAGATTTTCTTCCCAGGTCTGTTCATTGGTTTGTCTTAATTATTAAATTTAAGAAAAATTAGATTCACCACTCTGACTAACGAACTTGCAACTTTATGTGAGAAGCATAACCACCATTGTCGTAAACAATTATTGTATCCTAGTTTCTTGTTATTTTCAAAATTCGAGGACGAATTTTTTTTTTAAGGGGGGAAGACTGAAACAACTCGAATTTTTATTTTCAAAGATTTTCCAATTAAATTTAATAAACCGACAGCTTGGAAATTTATTTTAATATTTTAATGCGAACACTGTGAGAAATCGAACAGAAAACCGATTGAAAAAGCCGAAAACCAATTGAAAATCAAAGATTTGGGTCGAATCGAACCGGTTCGACCCAAACCATCTAGAAACATCTCTTTCTTTTCTTTTTATCTCCAGCGCTGCACCTCTACTTCTCACCCTCACCAGCGCCCCACCTCCACTCCACCAACACAGCCACCGCGTCTCCTCCTCCCTTTCTTCTTCTTCTTCTTCTTCTTCTTCTTTCTTTCCTTTTTCTTTCTTTCTTTCCCTTTCTTCTTCCCTGCAACTGTGTCTGCGTCACTGCCAGCAACTCCAGCAACGTCAGCCGATCACCACCGTGCGCCAGTTGCAGTCGCACCGCCTCCATCGCGCACAGCACCGCCCCGCCGCTCCTTCGCACGCCACAGCCAGGGGCTCCACCTGCAGCAGCGCTTCATCCTCAGCCAGATCGCAGCGCCACAGCTCCTCGAGTTCATTGCGCCACCATCCTTGCTGTCCAGTAGATCGCGCCACTTGCTCGCAGTCCCGATGCGCGTAGCTCCGATCTAGCACGCGTAAGCCTTTCCGATCTAGCAAAATTCAACAAAAATTATACTTGGGGTATAGAGCAATTCTTGCTAATTCTCAGAATTTATTTTAGTAATTTGGGTATAATTTAACTTAGTAATTTTAGTTAATTAAATTAATTTTAGTAATCTGGATTAGTTAATTTAATTTAGCAAATTTGATTAGTTGAATTAATTTAATTTAGTGTTGATGAGTCGATTAATAAAAATATATTTGATTAATTAAAATTAAATTCTGGTAGTAAATAAAATTGTTGGAAAATTATGATTTATGGAATTAAAGAAAAATTAATATAGTTGATGTGGATAAATGTGGAGGATGGGAAAAATTAAATTGATGGAGGATGGAAAATTTAATTGATTGATTGCCCGATGGATGGGCTGTGTGATTTGGAGATATTAAATACATTGTTGATATTTTAACAGGTGGATAGTCCAATTTTTAGGGGAGATGCTGCCGAAATTTCGGTAGAAAATAAAAACACATTCAGACGAAAACAAATAAAATAGAGTTAGATAGAAAAATAAAATTTTAGTACAGAAAATAAATTAAATATCGAGATTTATTTACGTAGAAAAATTTAGAATATAAAATAAAAATTCTTAGAATGGTAAAGAAATATTGTCTGATAGAATTATTTTCTTTTGTGTCGTTCTTCCTTTTCTTAGATCGCCCGGGTCCATCCAGTGCTCCTCCAAGACAACATCAAAGCTGGAATTTCGCTCTCTATCACTGTGAATAATAATAAATAATGCATATCAACATGCATTTGCATAGCATTTTTTTTACAAACCTTATATATATTTTTATATTAAAGCTCATTTATTTTATGTTGCATAATTGTATATTTGGATGTATTTGGTGTAGTACGTTGAAAAATTGTTTGAATAATTGTGTTGTGCATATATTGTGACTTGTTTGTGTGGAATTAGGATGAAGTGGGTCACCATGGGTTTGTGAGACCGTTACCGTTATATGGATCCTGATTATGATTATCGGTACCGTTATATGGATCCTGATTACCGTTAGCCGGGTAAATGGGAGATCGGCGCCCCCGTGTGCACCTACCGTTACCGTTACTGTTAACCACAGGTTGGCTTCTTTATTGGGCGCACCGGATAATCTAGATTTGATCGCAGCCCGCAGGGTGGCCTCCTGTTGTGAGCGCCTGATGATCTAGATTTGATGGAGACGACCGGGTTGCCTCCTGTTGGTATGGAAAAGAAAAGAGAGAATGGAAAAACAATGAGAGGACTGGTCAAGTGAGGATTAGATCGGTCGGCCAGTATGGGGGATCGGCTCCCTGGTGCACATGTGAGAGGATGAGCCATGTGGGAGGACGGCTCATCGGGGGTTCGGTGACTCCACTGACTAATTTCCACGTGATGTGATTATTTGAAGGTGATATTGTTTGTGGGTGCTGATGTAATGTCATATGATTGACTGTTGTGTGTTCATTCAGTATACTAGAGTGCATTTTGCTTGACTGTATGTGGTGTGTATTATTTATTATTATTCACTGAGTTGCAAAACTCACCCCCCCTTCTCTCCAAACCTCCCAGGTACTAGGAAGCAGCTGATTCGACTGAAGCTTTGCAATCTTCTCCGCAGAGTTACAAATGTAAACTTTATATTTCTGTTATTTCCTTATGGATGTATAAATTATTCTATTATCAGATTATTTTTGAACTCCGCAGTTATAGGGTTGTGTATTAATATTGGACTTATTGTTAGCACTACACTATAAATTAAATATTATGTAATTAGCTGCAGGTGAACCAGTAAGCCCTTATTGTGATTATAATTTATTGTGAATAGGCCCAGGTTATATATTATGTGTTATTTGAGATTGGGCCAGACGTTTATATATGGGTTTACTGTTTTGAAGAAATCAGGACAGATAGGTCGATAGATTAGATGAGTTAGGCTTACTACGGGCCTCGGGGGCCTTAAGCTTACCTGGGCCTTAGTGCCGGTCCGTCCCACGGAATCGGGTCGTGACAATGATACTGTCTAAATCAAATAAATCATAATTCTTGTTCATCATCGTTCTTTGGTAAATATATAATGACTTAAAAGGCTGAATTAAGTCATTTAAAAAAAATATCTGAATTAAGAGCTTATGGGACTTATTTGATATCATTTGCTATTATTTTTGAGTAAATTACTATTTAGTTCTTTGGATGTACTCAAATAATAGCCATGACTCATTTTTTCAGAATTAATGTACAAAGTCATTTCTTTTTCCCTCATTATATTTAGTAATTTTAATTAATTTTTCTTTCAATACACTGGTAGAACAATTAATTAGTACTCCCCCATTCTCTTTATTTAAAGAAAACATAAAAAGCTATTGGATTAAAAAAGTTAGTTAAATTAAGTTTTCTCTCTAAAATGCTCTTCATTTCATCATTAATTATGAGAACAATAGCTAATATAAAAAGCAGTCTCAAGAAGTGCATTGAGCGTCATTTCCAACCTTTTTTATCAACTCTATCTGACTTTACTAGATGGGGACGTTTTACACAATACGTGCACAAAAATGAAAAAAATTTTAAACCAAATTAAAGACCAAATTTTTGAACTTATTCATTGAAAGCCATAAATTTTCAAAATTTTCGGCAAAAATAAAGGAGGGAAAACTTAAATTTTGGCTCTAAGTTGTTTAAATTTGAATAATTTTTCAATTCAAATTCAAATTAAAATGCAAAATTTGGTTTCTCCAAATCTAAATGAAATTTAGAAAGTAACGCCTAAATGCAATATATTGCAGTCAAAATGAAATAGAATTTGGAGCACAATTTTTATAGTTTACAATCAGACTCCTCGACTTCTAAACCTTGGCCCACATATAAATGAATCACAGTTAATGATCTGATTTAAGAAAAATCTATTCACTTCTCTATAACATCTAAATCAGTCACACTATATCCAAAAATGGTCATTACTTTGCTTCCTCCAGACTTGAATCCTATACATAATAAAGTAGAAATGGCTATGGTTGTCTCTCTATGAATTAATGACATTAATTTTCTTCTCAATTTGTAATCTTGCTATCTTATCTTATCAATTTATATTTATATACTTACACGTTCCTAAAAATTGCTTGACCTATTGTATTTGGCATGTTAACAAGTTTTAATTTTAAAATGGGTACTAAAATCCGAGTTTTAGTATGAGTTTGAAGGCACGATTTTTTAAAAAAGTGCATAGTCTAGGAAAATATATGACAACTTCACATTTGAAAAGTGCACAACTAATAATAATAAGGTCATAATGTGGCTTACAAAAGAGTGTAATCATTACAAGGATTTAAAAAAGTGTGCATCTAAAAATAACAAGGCTACAAAATGTCTTATAGAAATGCACAACTAATAAATTAAAAGGCCACAAAGTGACTTATAGAATTTCACAAATATTAACTAATATAGAGAAATAAAAACCATTAAGAAGTGCACAAGTACTAAAAACATGGCCACAAATGGCTTACAGAAGTGCACAACTAATAATTAAAAGGTCACAGAGTGACTTACAGAAGTTCACAACTGTTAACTAACACATAAAAACAAAAACCATTGAAAAAGTGCACAAGTACTAAAAATAAAAGGCTACTAAGTAGCTTACAACAAGTACAACCATTATAAGGATTTAAAAAAGTGCACAAGTACTAAAAAAAAAGCTACTAAATGGCTTACAAAAAGCAAAAAATAATCAGAAAGTGCACAATTACTACTAATAAAAGCCCACATTAATCTATTTATTATCACTATTCTTACCTAGATTAGCGTTAATAGCAATAAGTATGTCCTCTACAATTTTTCTTACTGGGTCATCTATCTCATCAAACATGTATTCATCAAACATACAAATAAGGGCTAACTCTATATTTATGTGACCAAATTCATAAAAACGACCACTGTTGCTATAAAATAAAATGAAAAAGTGAGTTGATAATTTGTCTCTTGAAACACGCGTACATCAAATGTTGAGAATATTTAAATCTGACACTTTTCTTAATTGTTGAGCTTCAATTTTAAAAAAACACATATATCTTAAGGGTTTTCTAATCTTTTTAACTTGGCTTGCATTATAAAAAAATACATCCAAAAAGAAAATTTTCTCTAAATAAAGAGAATGGAGGGAATATGATAAAAACAACTATATAAAAATATATTATAGGTGTCTTGATTAGTGTATTCAAGAATAATTTGGAGAATAAAAAATAATTCACTAGGAAGATACTAGATCAATGCATGCATTCATTATGAGGCAATAATGATATTTTCACTAAACAAAATTGATAAAATATAATTAAATTGAGATAAACGAAAAAATTAAATTAAATTGAAAAAGTAAACGAAAACAATTATGTAATAAGATAAAATTGAGAGTGTATATAATTAAATTTGGGAAATAAAAGTTATGATTAGTTTGTAAGAGTATTCGCTCTTTATTTTTTATTTAATAAAATATAAAAATTATTTTAGGACTATTAAAAATTTCACTGAAAATTCATAGCAACCTGCAAAATAGAGGCTAATGGAAAAAAGGTATAGTAATTACTGAGCAAAAAAAAAAAATGTACTATTGAATTCAAAAAGGAATAACCATTGGGAAAATTTGTGAAGAAAAATTACTTAGAATAATAGAAAGAATTAAGATAGGTGTAAATTAAACTAAAAATATTAAGTGCAATAAATATTTTATTGTCATATCATTTCATATTTTGCATTTGTGTTTGTGGTTTTGGATATAATAACAAAGAGAAAATGTCAACTTTTCAAAATTAAAACATTTTTTTTTTTGAAAGAAAAGTGCCCATTTATATTAAGGATAAACAAGACACATAGCATTAGAAATGAAATTTAGGAGGAACAAGACCTCGATCTTTAAAGACAGACATAGAATAAAAATGTGTTGCTAACAAGTGAGCAACTCTATTTGTTGACCTAGGAAAAAAACACAGAACATTGCCTTAGGACTTTAATAAGAAGCTTACAATCATCCACAACTCTACTAAAGTAAGTTCTGTCAGTTACAGGGCATTGAATTGCTTGTACAACAGCTGTGAATTAGATTCCAAAATCACCTTACTTATATCTTTCGCCGTCACCCAGCTGAGAGCTTCATGAAAGCTCAGTGCTTCTGCTGACAAGGGGTTAGTAGTACTCATTGTCGCTTTTTGACATGCAAAAAGCATTTGACCATGAGCATCTTGCAGGACCCATCACATTTCAGTTGTGCTTGAGTTCTGCAGCAAGGAAGCGTCAATATTGCACTTAAGAAAGCCACAGGGGGCGCTACCCAGAGTGACATATTGGTGCGACCAGTAGTAGGAGAAGAAAGTTTCTTGGATTGTGCTAACTTCTAAGATTGAACCTAGCCAAAACCAGAACTTAGTAAGATCATTGATGAAACTCTGCTGTCATCCCATACAACTCAATTCCTATTGTTCCAACTAATCCAAACTGTCATGCAGAAAACTTCAACATCTAATAAAGCGAGGACCTGAAAAATATTTAGAAGCATATTTAACATGAAGTTGATTTGAAGCTCAAAAACAACATTAACACTTGAAAGCACAACACTCTAGCACTCTTTGGCAAACTCACACTTAAATAATAAAAGCATCAAAATTTCTGTAGATTGCCCGTAGATTGGGCAAGCATCATCCAATTCCAAGCCTCTAGATACTAGTTTGTTTCGGACAGGGAGGCATCTCATACCAACCCGCCACAAGATTTTTTTTTTTATTTTTGGCGGTATTTTCAAACACCAAATTGCCAGTAACAGTTTGTTGGACGGAAGAGGAGGAGAGGACTTTTGATCAAGAGTGTTTTTCTATATATGTTTCAATTGTTAACACCATAGGCTTTTATAGCCATGCAAATACATAGCTTGGAAATACCAAAAGACATCTAGTAATGATAATAATAATAATTAGAAAACTTAAAAGACATCTAGGAAATCCAAAAGACAAAGTAACTCACAAGTTACAATACAACTCAAAAGACACTAAACATTGAATTCAAATTAATAATAATAAAAGTCCCCCTTAATTTGAAATCTTCTTCTTTATGCCAATGCTTTCTCTTAATTTTTGAAAATCTTCAAACTTTAATGGCTTCATAAAAATGTCTGCAACTTGATCATTAGTCTTAACATACTTAAGCTGCACTTGCTTATTCTCAACACATTCTCGAATGAAATGATACCTTGTATCGATGTGTTTGCTACGATCATGATACACTGGATTTTTCGCCAATGCTTGTGCGGATTTGTTATCAATACAAATCTCTGTAGCTCCTTCTTGTGGCAAATGCAGTTCTTTCAACAATTTTCTTACCATATAGCATGACATGTACAGGAAGTCGCAGCCACATACTCCGATTCACAACTTGAGAGTGTGACAATTGGTTGCTTCTTAGAACTCCATGAAATAGCACAATCACCCATGAAAAATATAAAACCACTAGTGCTCTTTCTATCATCAATATCTCCCGCAAAATCACTGTCACAATATCCAACCAACTTAAAATTATTAGAGGGAGAATAAAGCAATCCAAAATCAAATGTACCTCTAACGTAACGAAGAATTCTCTTAGCCGCTCTCATGTGAGTAGAGGTAGGAGTTTTCATGAAACGGCTCACTACTCCAACCACATAAAGAATATCAGGCCCTGTATTCGTTAAATATCTCAAGCTTCCCACGAGGCTTTTGAACATAGAGGGATCAACCTTTTCTCCATCTTCAAATCTTGACAATTTCATTACGCTTTCCATCGGAGTGTTCACCGGATTGCTTTCAAACATCTTGAACTTCTTCAAAACTACTTTTGCATAGCTTTCTTGAGATATGAATATCCCTTCCTCCATTTGCTTCACTTCAAGGCCCAAATAATATGACGCAAGCAACATAATCAAATTTAGAAATTAAAGAACGCAGGATTTTCTCTATTACACGATGTTTCTAACTTCTCTCCATATCTCTTCAACTGGTTTGCTATTTCCTTCACCCTCGAACAATAATCTGATATTGATTCAGATTCCTTCATCTTCAATGCTTCAAAATCACCTCTTAGTGATTGAAGTCTCACCTTCTTCACTTTATCAACACCTTGGAAAGATTTCTCTAAAATCTCCCAAGCTTCCTTCGCCGTTGGAGCATCCGCTACCTTTTCAAACATCATATCATCCAAACATTGGTGGATGAGAGTGAGGGCTTGTCGATCCTTCTTCTTGAACTTAACAAGAGTATCCTTCTCATTTTGAGATAAACTCTCTTCATTTTCAGGCTTCTCAAAGCCTTTCTCTACCATCTCCCATACATCTTGAGAGCCTAGTAATGCTTTCATTCAAAGACACCATTTTGCAAAGTTTTCTTTTGCAAGACGAGGGAATATGACGGGCGTAGCCCCATTGTTTGCCATCTCTCAAACTCTCTTTAACTTTCTTTTTCACTCCAAGGAAATATGCTCTGATATCACTTTGTTGGACGGAAGAGGAGGAGAGGACTTTTGATCAAGAGTGTTTTTCTATATATGTTTCAATTGTTAACACCATAGGCTTTTATAGCCATGCAAATTGTTAGATATGTGTCTCAGAAACTAAGAGTAATTCAAAAAAGATGTTTAACGAGAAAATTTATAAACATGTGAAGGCTTAATTTTATTGAAACACTATTACAGAAGTATTTATAGACTCTAAAAACAGAAAACTTCAAAAAAATAAGCAAACTTATTATGCATATCTGATATGATAAGCATATTAAATTATTCCTTAAAAATAGCAATAGAATAACAAATAATTATCTAATCTTCCAACGGCCTTCACCATAGCTACTAAGTCAACATTCAACAAAATCTCCTCCTTGGCTTAGGAGCAGCAAACTCCAAGTCTTTCTCTTAAATATTCAAATCTAGCCTTGGAGAGAGATTTGGTCAAAATATCAGCATTCTGAAATTCTGAATTGTAGTGCACCAAACTTACTTCACCATTCTTTTGAACTTCCCTAAGGAAATACAATTTAATCTTGAAGTGCTTAGTTTTTCCATGAAATACTGGATTATTTGCAATTGAGATTGCAACCTGGTTGTAGACATAAACCTTTGTACTTCCTTTTTCTTCCATAGACAAGTCAGCTAACAATTTCCTTATCCACAAAGCTTGATTAACTGCTAAAGTGGCTGCAACATACTCTGCTTCAGCTGTGGATTGAGCTATCACATCTTGCTTTTTGGAACACCAGGAAAATACACCAGAACCAAAATTGAAACAGTAACCGGAAGTGCTCTTCATATCATCTAAGCAACCGGCCCAATCACTATCGAAAAAACCATGAAAATTAAAATTCTGAACTTCACTGAACTTAATACCATGGTTTATTGTGCCTTTAATATATCTAATTATACGTTTTGCTGCTTGAAAATAAATCTCACTAGCACAATGCATGTATCTTGACAGCAAACTTACAGCATGCATGATATCAGGTCACGTTGCAGTTAGATACATTAGGCAACCTATTAAACTCTTGTACAGCACCTCATCTACCTTTTTGGCTACATCTTCTTTGCAAAATTTCTCCTTCAGATTCATTGGAGTTGTGGTTGACTTGCAATTCTCCATCTTGATTTTTTTTAGAATCTCCTTGGCATATTTTTGTTGACAAATAAAAACTTCATTTTCTTTTTGATGCACTTCAATTCCAAGAAAAAAAGACATTTCTCCAAGGTCTGTCATTTCAAACACCTCCATCATCTCTGCCTTGAATTGATTTATCATTCTTCCATTGCTACCTGTTATTAATAGATCATCAACATACAAAGATATTATGAGTATATCTGTTTCTGTTTTCTTAACATAGAGAGTGAATTCACTCAAGCTTTTCTCAAAGCCTAAGCTTAGAAGATGAGAATCAATTCGGTTGTACCAAGCCCTAGGGGCTTGCTTCAAACCATATAAGGCTTTTTTCAAACGATATACTTTATCTTCATCTCTTTTAACTAGAAAACCTTCGGGCTACTCTATAAAAATTTCTTCTTCCAAGTAACCGTTTAAAAAAGCCGACTTTACATCAAGTTGATGAACCTTCCATCCTTTTTGTGCAACTATAACTAATAGCATTCTGATTGTATCAAGGCGAGCCACAGGAGCAAAAGTTTCAGAAAAATCAACTCCAAACATTTGAGCATAACCTTTGACCACCTTTATGGCATTTAATATTTGGTCTCCACCAACACCTTTGTTGAGGATGATTTGTTTTCTTACAATGTGGACATGGCGGATAATTTTTGGCATTTCTTGTCCTCTGTGTCAATTTCCCTTCTTTAATTCGTGAACTTGCTTGATAAGCACCTTCTACAGAAACTTCATTCCTCATAAGCCTTCTTTGCTCTAGAGCCTGTAAAGGATTTAAGAGTTCTGCCAAGGTAATACTTGACAGATCTTTAGAATTTTCCAAAGATGAGATCGTTGCTTCATATTTTTCAGGTAATGTGACTAGAATTTTTTGAATAATTCGTTCATCAGAAAATTCTTTGCCAAAAAGTCGCACCTTATTTGCAATATCGAGAAGTCTATCGGCATACTCTTTTGCAGTTTTTGATTCTTTCATCCTTTGTGTTTCAAAATCACGAAATAAATTCATGACTTGCATATTATCTAACTTTTCATTTCCTTTATACTCGTTTTCAAGATATTTCCAAATTTCTGCGGCAGATTTCTTTTGCATAATTCTGCTAAGAATCGAGGGTGAAACAGCAGAAAACAAACAATTCATGGCTTTAGCTTTTCTTTTCACCTTCTCTTTGTGACTTTTGATCTGAATCATTGTTGGGTTATCTCCAAGTGGTGGAACTTCATAATCTTCTTCCACAACCTCCCACAGATCATAAGCTTTGAGATGAGTTTCCATCCTAATAGCCCAGACTTTGTAAGTAACTCCATCAAATATTGGAGGAGTAATTGAACCATAACTAGACTCTCCCTCCATCTCACGGGTTGGTGTTTGGGTTTGATTTTGGTTCACTCAATTTCACAAGTCCTATAAGATATTGGCTCTGATACCACAGTGTTAGATATGTGTCTCAGAAACTAAGAGTAATTCAAAAAAGATGTTTAAAAAGAAAATTTATAAACATGTGAAGGCTTAATTTTATTGAAACACTATTACAGAAGTATTTATAGACTCTAAAAACAGAAAACTTCAGAAAAATAAGCAAACTTATTATGCATATCTGATATGATAAGCATATTAAATTATTCCTTAAAAATAGTAACAGAATAACAAATAATTATCTAATCTTCCAACAGCCTTCACCATAGCTACTAAGTCAACATTCAACACAAATACATAGCTTGGAAACACCAAAAGACACCTAGTAAATGATAATAACAATAATAATCTAGAAAACTTAAAAGACATCTTAGAAATCCAAAAGACAAAGTAACTCACAAGTTACAATACAACTCAAAAGACACTAAACCTTAAATTCAAATTAATAAGAATATAGTTCATCTATGGGGGAGTTAATGCAAATAAGGTCTATTAGTGTTTTTTCTAGTAATGGAGAAGATGAAGATGAAGGGAAGAATACTTGGGTTTCATTTCTTAACAAATCTGTAGTACATGAAAACATATATACTAGGAACTTCATCTACTTGGGACCTTAGCAAAACATGATTATATTAGCATATTCTAGAAGCTATAATATAAAAATACAAAATATAATGAGCTAGAGTGTTTAGAGTGTTTGGCTATAGTAGCAACTCAACACTTCTCCTTAATACTTTTGTTAAATACTCCAAGCATGCCTCTAAGAACTTCAAACTTAGCTTTGGGAAGAGCTTTTGTGAATATATCAGCAAATTGTTCTTCACCTCTGCAGTAAACTAAGGAAACTTTACCTACTCTTTAAACTTCTCTTATAAAATGACACTTCACTTGAATTTGCTTGGTCCTTCTATGGCTGATTGGTTGTCACACATAATCTTAGTAGCACCTTCTAGCTGCTGCCCCATATCTTCAAAAATCTTCCAAAGCTAAATAACTTGATTCACAGTAGTTGAGGCTATAATATACTCGGCTTCTGTTGTAGATTGAGCCATCGTTTCTTGCTTCTTAGAGACCTATGAAAACACACCTGAACCCAAGGTGAAAACATAACCCAAAGTGCTCTTCATGTCATAGACGGAACCAACCCAATCATTATCAGTATATGCAATCAAATGAGAGTCATTTGTGCTAGAAAATCACACTCCATAATCACTTATTCCTCTTATGTATTTGAGGACACATTTTGCAGCTCAAAGTGAATTTCACTTGGTGAATTCATAAAACGGGACAATAAACTCACAGTAAGCATTAAATCTAGCCTTGTAGTCGTGAGATACAATAATTTCCCAACCAAGCTTTTATACTTCTTCTTATCAGCCTTTTTAGCATCATTAAATTTTGATAGCATCAAATTCAACATAAGAGGAGTTGAAACTGATTTAGAAGTTTGCATATTGAACATCTTCAAAATATCTTCCTTATATTTTTCTTGCGAAATAAAAATTCCCTTCTCAAATTGAGTGATTTCCATTCCAAGAAAATAATTAATCAAACCCAAATCAGTCATTTCAAACACATTCGTCATATCTTGCTTGAAGTCTTCAACCATCTTCAAGCTATTTCCGGTCACCAATAAATCATTAACAAAAAGAGAGAATTAAAATTTCAGAATTATCTTGTCTTTTGATGTACAAGGTGTGCTTACTCTCACTTCTTTGGAATCCTTGCTGGCTGAAGTACTTATCTATTCTCATATACCAAGCTCTTGCTACTTGTTTCAATTCATAGAGGGCTTTACTAAGCTTGTAAACATGATCTTCTTTTCCATCATTCATAAATCCTTTCGACTGCTCTACATACATTGCTTCTTGAAGATAACCTTTCAAGAAGGCTGATTTAACATCAAGTTGATGAATCTTCCATTTTCTTTGAGCCGCTAAAGCAATAAGTAATCTGATTGTATCAAGCCTTGCATATGGAGCAAATGTGTCCTTATAATCAACACCAAGCTCTTGTTAATACCCCTTTACTATAAGTCTTACTTTAAACCTATTGATTGTGCCATTCAGATTGAATTAAGCCTTGTAACTCCAATTTACACCAATAATCTTCTTATCTCTAGGTCTAGAAATTAATTCCCAAGTCCTATTTTTATTGATCATTTGAATTTTCTCCTCCATTGCTGATTGCCACTCCACAAATTTTAATGCTTCAACAAAATTTTCAGGTCCAAAAATAGCTAGGCTGCAATTGTAAATATTTGAGACTGACCTAGTTTTTCTTGCCAGTGCATCTGCAGTGGGACCATCATCATAAGAGTTGGAATTTGAGCTAGACCCATTTTGACTTTGATCTTGATGAGACCGACTTGTTTCAGCTTTCTTCTCTTCCTTCATTTCTTCCCAGTTCCACATGGAGTGTCCATCCACTTCCACATCTTTACTCACAATAACATTCTCAATTTGCAAATTGAATATTCTATACCCTTTTGATTGTGTACTATAGCCTATGAATATACCATTCTCTGCTTTAGCTTCGAGTTTATGCCTTTTTACAGCAGGTACATGAAAATAACATAGGGAACTAAACACTTTTAAGTGCTTAACTGTGGGCTTATGTTTGCTCTAAGGTTCAATGGGAGTAGAGAATTTTAATGCTCTTGTAGGCAATCTATTAAGCAAGTATACTACTGTAGAAACGACTTCAGCCCAGAATGTTTTAGGCAATTTCTTATTTGCTAACATGCTTCTAGCCATCTCCATGCTTTTCTATTCTTCCTTTCGAAGACACCATTTTGTTGAGAAGGACAAGCAACAGAAAGTTGATGCTCAATGCCTTCATCTTCACAAAATTTATCAAACTCTATTGATAAATATTCAGTTCCTCTATTTGATCTGATTGTCTTGATGCTGCAGCCACTTTGCTTCTTAACAAAAGTTTTAAATCTCTTAAACACATTAAAAACTTCTGATTTGTGTTTGAAAAAATACACCCATGTCATTCTAGTAAAATCATCAATAAAGAGATTAAAATATTTATTATCACCAAGAGATGTAGTTCTCACAAGACCACAAACATCAGTATGCACTAGCTCAAGTTTATGAGAAGCTCTTCATGCTTATGCTCTTGGAAAGGGTTGTCTATGCAATTTCCCGGCTTGACAAGCTTCACACACATCAGATTTTAAGGAAATTGTGGGCATATCTCACACCATGCACTTAGATTGCATAAATTGGAGAGCATTCAAATAATAATTGCATAAATTGTGTGCAACAACATTATAGGCATTTAAAGAAGAATTCTTTAAATCCAAAGGAAAATTTCTGCTTCTCATAGCCACTTCAATTAGCTTGCTACATTCAATTCATAAACAGTGTAAAACATATTTTCAAAATGCAAAACATAACCATGTTCAAACATTTGCCCAACACTCAATAGATTTTGACTGAGATCAGGAACTAGTAAGACATATTTGATAAATTTCATACCTTGATTAGTATGAATTTTTACCATTCCTTTGCCGGTGACGAGTATCTCTTCTGCATTTGCTACTTTTACAGTGCCTTTGTATGTGGAATCAAGCTTACTGAAATTTGATGTATGTTTAATCATGTGATTTGAGCAACCGCTGTCAATTAGTCATGGTTTCTGATGTAAGACTTCAGAGACATGACTTGAAAAGAATACATTATCTTCCTTCCCCTTTCTTCAACACGGTTTGCATTTTGAGTTTGATTTTGTTGCTGATTTTGCTTCCTCCTGCACAACCTATGTGCCCGAAATAATTACAAAATCTGCATTAATGCTTGCCTTTGTATCTACAATCTTTCTCTAAATGGTTCTTTTGCACACACGACAAGGAGGAAGCTTGCCATTTTGCTCAACTTCTTTAAATTTTGACGAACCAGCTTCATCTCCTTTCTTGTTGAAATATTGCTTCTTGTTGTATCTGAAATTAGCTTACTTCGGATTATTATTGCCCTAAAGCGCTGCTTCTGTAAGTGCTTCACTTCTCATGGAGAACCTTTGCTCTTGGCTTGCAAGGCTCCAATAATCTCTGTTATCGTGTATTTTGAAAGGTCATGAGCTTCTTCAATGGCTGTAACTTTTGGCTCATATTGCTCCAGTAAGGAGATAAGAATTTTCTCCACTACTCTCTGGTTTGTAATATCTTCTCCATAAATCTTCAATTGACTTACAACTTGAATAATTCTTGAGCTGGAATGTTTGATACCTTTATTATCCTTCATCTTCAATGATTCAAATTCTCTTCTTAAGGTCTGCAACTTCACTTGTCTTACTCTTTAAGAACCTTGCAACTCCTCCTTCAATAATTCTCATGCTTCCTTGGCTGTCTCTGCACCCATAATTCTCGAAAAAATATTTTCATAAACAGGTGAGTGAATGAAAGAAAGGGCTTTAAATGAATTTAGAGCCTCCTCCATTTGTTACTTGATTTGAGCAAGAGTAGGATTTGACCTTTGTGGTAGCGGCTCGTAATCTTCTTCCACTACCTCCCACAAATCATTAGCTTTTAAGAAAGCTTTCATTTTGATTACCCAAAAATCATAATTTTGGCCTTTGAAGATGGGTGGTGCTGGAATTGAGATGTGGGAAGACAAATCTCACTTCTCTATTTCTTTTTCTTTATCTTTCTCTTTCTCTCTTTTTCTCTCTCAAGTAACAAAGTAATCTCAAGCCCCTTTAAGAATTAAAGAGTTCTGATACCAATTGTTAGTGTTTTTACTAGTAATGGAGACGATGAAGAGAAGAATACTTGGGTTTCATTTCTTAAGAAATCTGTAGTGTGTGAAAATACATATACTAGGAGTTTCACCTATTTGGGACTTTAGGGACATGATATAAAATTTAACTCGGGCCCAAAGCTAAAGCAAAACATGATTACATCAGCATATTCTAGAAGCTATAATATAAAAATACAAAATATAATGAGCTGGAGTGTTTGGCTATAGTAGCAACTCAACAAGTCGAAGTTAGCTTCTTATAGGCACTTTTTACAATATAAGAGCCACTCTTATTAGCCCTCCATACCCAATCATACTAACTCCTATGGAGGCTAAGAGGGATAATGAGGATACATCTTCTGCCCTTCTCCAGCAATAACTTATTTATGATATCTGTTCTCCATGACGGACTATTAGGTGAGATAAGAGAACACACAAAATGAGCATAACAATTTGCAGGCATCAGAGTTAACCCCCTTGGATTCTCAAGGTCAAGAAGCCATGTATCATCCCATATCGAGATGGATTCTCCATTCCCCGCTCGTTTTGCAACATCGGACTTCACAAGAGTAAAAGCTGCGCGAAGACTGCTCCATATAAAATTAGGAATAGACCCCAAATCAGCCTATAGAATTGAACAGTACGAAAAATATCAACCTTTGAACACCCTTGCAACCATCGAATCTGGTCTGACTAAGAGCCTCCACACATGTTTCCCTAAGAGGGCCGAATTAAATTCGTGGAGCTTGGATATTATCACTTTGGTAGCAAGCATATACATGTGACTTGCTAGCATTCTTTAGTGGAGTTAGAATTTGAAGTTAGAGAATCAAAGAAAACTTTTATCAAATTAGGGGAAGCAAATTCTAAAAAGAATTCATAAAACTTTACAGACAACTTTTTTTTTTTTTTAATTTGAGTTAAGGAGGTGGGTTTATGCTTCCCACTTCCAACCTCTACTATTGTACCCTTAACCAAATTTAGGTGTTGATAGTTAAATCTAACCGATTCACTTGATTAACTACTGATTTAATTATTTTCAATAAATATGAATAAGAAATCTTTTTTTTTTTTTTTTGAAAAAAAAGAGATATTATTTGACAAAACTTGCTGTATTTCAATGGAATTTTGATAGAAATTTGCCTGTCTATTCCCACAAACTGATTGGGTTTAAATAGACTGAAGTATCCACAAATTTGGGAATAAATTCCTAAATTACAGCCCTAACTGATGCCCATTGTCTCCTAATTATGGCTGGCAATTACAGCCTTAATTGGCTCCCTAATTGATGCCTAATATGTCTCCTACTTGATGCCCATTGTCTCCTAATTATGGTTGACATTTACAGCCTTAATTAGTTCCCTAATTGATGGTTATTTACAGCTATCTTACAATAGTATAGTCAATTAATTACAATAGTATACTAACATTATACTAACATCCCCCCTCAAATTGATGCTGGGCGATCAAGAAGCATCAATTTGCCAACGAGAAATTGATGACGCTGTCGTGTCATAGATTTTGTGAATACATCAGCAATTTGAAGAGCAGTGGAGACATGTGGAAGAGAAATGACACCGGTATCTACTGCCTCTCGAATAGAATGACAGTCGACTTCGATATGTTTGGTACGTTCATGAAAAACTGGATTGGTAGCAATTTGGATGGCACTAGTGTTGTCAGCATGTAGAGGAGTAGAATGAGGCTGAGGAAAGCCAATTTCAGCAAGTAACCCACGTAACCAAACAATCTCGGAACAAGCAGCGGACATAGCCCGATATTCAGACTCAGTAGAAGATTTTGAAACACGGTCTTGTTTCTTACTTTTCCAAGATATCAAAGAATCGCCAAGAAACATACACCAACCAGTTATAGAGCGTCGAGTGTCTGGACAACCGGCCCAATCAGCATCACTGTAAGCAACAAGGCGTATGGGAGAGCCAGTAGGAAAGAATAAACCCCGAGAAGATGTGCCAAGAAGATAGCGAATGATTCGACGAACTGCTACCAGATGTAAGTGACGCGGAGTACTCATGAATTGACTGACTTGCTGAACTGCAAAAGAAATATCGGGCCGTGTAATAGTTAGATAATTCAAACTGCCAACTAATTGCCGATAAAGAGATGGATCAGGAAGAAGATCTCCGTTTTGACTATGATACTTGACGTTTAATTCCAAAGGAGTATCAACTGGGGATGAATCTTGAAGGCCTGCTAAAGTAATCAAATCTGTAGTATATTTGTGTTGATGCAAAAATATCCCAGAACAATCATAGTGAACTTCCAGCCCTAAGAAATATGTAAGTGGACCAAGATCCTTCATATTAAAAGAAGTTTGAAGAGATTGTTGAAGAGTGAGGATCGTTGATGTGTTAGTGCCAGTGATAATAATGTCATCTACATAAACAAGGAGTAGAACAAAACCAGCAGAACTCTTGTGAAGAAACAAAGAGGAGTCATATTTACTTTGCACAAATGAAAACTGAAGTAAGGTAGATCGAAACTTGTCAAACCAGGCACGTGGAGCTTGTTTTAGGCCATACAGAGATCTTTTTAACTTACACACATGTGTTGAAGATGAGGAAGTCAAACCCAGTGGAAGTGTCATATAAATATCTTCTTTAAGATCACCATGAAGAAAAGCATTTTTGACATCCATTTGATGAAGAGGCCAACCCTGAGAAGCAGCAACTGCAATAATAGTACGGACGGTAGTCATCTTTGCAACTGGAGCAAAGGTCTCCTCATAGTCCACTCCGTACTTTTGCTTATTGCCAAGAGCAACCAATCGAGCTTTATATCGATCCAAAGTTCCATCAGAACGAAGCTTGACTGAATAAACCCATTTACAACCAATGGGCTTAACATTTGGAGGGCAAGGAAGAATTTCCCATGTATGATTGTCGTGAAGAGCTTGAAGTTCATCCTGCATGGCTTTTTGCCAACATTCATTCTTGGAGGCTTGTGAGTAACAAGATGGAATAGAAATATCAGATAAAGTGGCAGAATATCCAGCAGGATTATCAGGAAAACCATACCGTCTTGGAGGTCGGGATATTCTGGTAGAGCGACGCAGAGTAGATTCAGGAGAATCAGACATAGATGAGGGATCAGTCTCGGGAAGAGGCACCGTTGGTTGACGTCGTCCATACACAAATCCAGGCTTAAACCGATTAGGAACAATTGGTAAATCCTCAAAAATTGGAAGAATGGGAGAAGTAGAAGAAGACTTAGCAAGATTAGGAAAGAAATATTGATGCTCAAAGAAAATAACATTGCGAGAAACACGAAATTTGTTAGAAGTGGAATCATAGCAAACAAAACCCTTTTGAGAAGAATTATAACCCATAAATGCACATTTAACAGATTGAGCGGAAAGTTTATGACGGTCATGAGAAGGTAGATGAACAAAACAAACACAACCAAATGTGTGTAAATCATGATAATTAGGATATTGATGATATAGACGAAAATATGGGGAGTCAAGACTTAATACCTTAGAAGGCATTCTATTAATTAGATAAGTTGCAGTAGATAAGGCTTCAACCCAAAACTTAGATGGAACTGAAGATCCAATTAACAAAGTTCGGGTTACATCCAAAAGATGACGATTTTTACGCTCAGCAACTCCATTTTGTTGTGGTGTATAAGGACATGAACGTTGTGAGACAATCCCTTTCTCATGAAGAAAATTCTGAAATTCATGAGACATATATTCTCCTCCAGAATCAGATCGTAATACTTTAATACAAGTAGAAAACTGAGTCTTAACATAGGCTAAAAAGGTCTTAAAAACAGAATATACATCAGATTTAGAATGAAGAAAGTATACCCATGTATATCTACTGTAATCATCAATAAATGTCACAAAGTACTTGTATTGAGCATGAGAAATAACGGGCGTAATGCCCCAGACATCACTATGAATTATATCAAAACATTGGACAGCACGACTACCATTAGAAGGAAAAGGAAGAGTTTTGCTTTTACCGAGTCTACATGTGGAACAATCAAAAGGAACCTTAGCAAGGAATTCTTTATTGCCCAAGAAACCAGAATTTGATAAATGAGACAAAATAACAGGATTAGGATGACCTAAACGTCTATGCCATAGTTCACTTTTGCTAATAACTGTAGTACAAAATGAAGAGATACGAGGACCGGAAAATAGTAATGGAAAGAGTCTCCCAACTTTAGGCCCCTTCGCGATTACTGTCCCCGATGCCTGATCCTGCACAAGACAACCATTACGAGAGAAATGCACATCATAATTGTTATCTACTAACTGACCAACCGAAAGAAGCTTAGTTGAGAGCTTTGGAGATATAAAAACATTGTTGAAACATGGTCTAAGATCTCCAATCTCAGTAATAGGTATTGTACTACCATTTGCAATCTGAATTTCAGTTGAACCATGATATTTGCGAACATTGGTAAGCATGCTAGATGTGTTTGTCATATGATTTGAGGCAGCAGAATCAACAAGCCAAAGTTGAGAGGAGGAGGAGGTATCGTTACCTTGTAATCCTAAGGCGGAGAAGGCTGAAATAATCATTTGTTGCACCATTTCTGGAGTAAGAATCACAGGTTCAGCAGCTGAAGAGGGAGTTGTAGAAACTGTTGGAGCAGCAAAATGAGTGAGATTATTTGGTGCAATTGGGGCAGCATTCGATTTTCGATTTTGAGGCCGTGTCGGACACTCCTTTATGACATGTCCTGACTGTTTGCAATAATTACAGAACTTCTTTCCACAATTGACAGCAATGTGGCCATAATTTTTGCAGTTATAACATTGAATTCTACTCATGTCCCGACCCTTTCCTCTTCCTTGGGCAGCAAAAGCAACCTTGACAGTATTTTCTTGTTGGAGAGAGTCCTGAATGAGAAAACGTTGTTCTTCGCGAAGTAATTCGCCAAAACAAATATCTAAAGAAGGTGAAGGAACACGACTCATTAAATTTGAGCGAAGCGTCTCAAATTCAGACCTCAACTTCATTAAGAATTGATCTCTTTTGCTTTGCTCATGAATTTCTTGAAGTACAGAGAGAGATTCTGCAGGCACTTTAGCATAAATAGTGTCAGTAAACTCAGCCCATAAATTCTGAAAACCAGAATAATATTCCTGAATGGAGAGATTTCCTTGAGAATAATTAGCAATATCGCTCTCCAATTGAAAACGTCTTGCAGCATTGTCTTGATTATAGACCTTTTTCAAGTAATCCCACATGGCTTTTGCAGTTTTAGAAGATCTTAGATTAGAAGCAATAAGAGGGTCAACTGACCCCAGAATCCATGTCATTACTCTTGCATCTCTAACTTTCCAATGAAGCAACTCCTTAGCATCTTTAGGAGCTGGATCACTTCCATCTATATGGCCCAACAGTTCTTTTCCTGTAACAAAGAGCTGGAACTGAAATTCCCATGAAGAATAATTTTTTCCGGTGAAGCGAACATGAAAACTCTCAACTGTGTTTGATGTGGCCATCTCAAATAGCACAAGGAGACCAGAAATGCAAAATTAGGAATAACACAACCAGGAGCAGGTCTACTAGAAGAAGCAACAGACCCACCAAGATGAAAATCCTACAGCCAGAAAGTTGCAGAAAAATGTCTACCAGAATCTCTTCCAAATGAAGAGAACCTCCAAATAGAAATTCAGAATTTCTATGATCGAGAGTTCATCAAAGATATGAACTAAACAAAGAAAGCAGAAACAGAAACTGCAGAATTAAAGACAGCAGAATCTG
This sequence comes from Jatropha curcas, assembly GCF_041381405.1. NCBI lineage: Eukaryota > Viridiplantae > Streptophyta > Magnoliopsida > Malpighiales > Euphorbiaceae > Jatropha > Jatropha curcas. The sequence goes on along the minus strand of NC_143160.1, from coordinate 25,832,914 downwards.
CACTTTGTTCTTCAAAAAACAAAGTTGAAACTCATAAAAGAACAGCTCTAAAATTGCCTAATTAGGCTCTGATACCATGACAAAACTTGCTGTATTTCAATGGAATTTTGATAGAAATTTGCCTGTCTATTCCCACAAGCTGATTGGGTTTAAATAGACTGAAGTATCCACAAATTTGGGAATAAATTCCTAAATTACAGCCCTAACTGATGCCCATTGTCTCCTAATTATGGCTGGCAATTACAGCCTTAATTGGCTCCCTAATTGATGCCTAATATGTCTCCTACTTGATGCCCATTGTCTCCTAATTATGGTTGACATTTACAGCCTTAATTAGTTCCCTAATTGATGGTTATTTACAGCTATCTTACAATAGTATAGTCAATTAATTACAATAGTATACTAACATTATACTAACATTATTAACCCAAATAAAGAGAATACAAACAAACTGGGATAGAATCCCAAACTTGAAGACTAGCATGATTACATGAATCTCTACCTAATTGATGAGCTTCAAGATTAATTTGTATCCAAATCCATTGAAAAGAGATATTAACACAAGAACTTAAAACAATTTTACAATCATTAATCACCAAACCATAGGGAGAGAAATCTTGAATTGAAGATGATATAAAAGAAACCACCTGCTGTGAATCAGAATAGATACAACCTGGTTCTATTGGTATTGGTATTGGTATTTCTTGATCATGCATTTCCTGTTCATGCATTTCCTGTACTGATTTCCGTAGAACAGGTATTGGTATTGTTAGTCAAATGAAAACCACATAGCCTCCAAACTTCCATAGCCTTATTACACTGGATTAAAGTGTGGTTAAATCCTCTATATCGGCACAAAATGAGCAAAGCATGTCCACATTAATAGCTTTCTTAAATAATCTTGCTCTTGTAATTCAAAACCTCATTGATTATGAAGTAATTTGATTGAATCAATCAATGCAGCCGAATTTAAGAACCATGAAAATAATAAATAGTTCAGATTCTCTTTTAAAAACTATAGACAAAATAAATAAAATTCAAGTTTATTTACAGTCTATTTCATTTCTTCTTCCTTTATGAAAGTCATGGATGGATTGTGGATAGCATAGAAGGGGAGCAGATATATGCAAATTATACTTGTAAAGTTTAAACAACTATTGGAACCCGAACTTGTTTATATATATATATATATATATATATATATTTTGTAGTAATAGATAGTATTTATGACTACTCACAGCCAAACTCATATAGTATAGTGGGTAATTGATAGCAAATATCTAAGGACTTGTACATAATTTTACCATTTTTACCTATATCGGATCCTTTTATAACTACCTAAATTCATATTAAACAGGTCAATATATCCAAAAACACCCACTTTGCTTCCATCCGGTGTTATTAATCACGCCCATTTTACCGCTCATTAGTTTAATTGGTTGGTCAATAGTTAAACTAATGGGTCATACAATATTAATATATATACTAATTAAATAATTATTATAATCTAAAATAATTTTAATATAATTAAAAATATTAAAGAATAAGGTCAAATCAATCGAGTATTGTGGATCAATTGGCTCAATTACAAATTAACCAATTCAATCTAATTATCTTCTTTAAATGATTCAAAAGAAAAATTGGCTCAATTTTAAATTCGGTGCACCGGTTCTCCAAGTTGATCCGCCCAAGCAAGCGGAGTGGGATTTCATAACTATGCTTCCATCTCTAGGCAGGGGTGTGGGGGAGGCTACATCAAATAATCTAGCTCCTTTAAATTTTGATCATCAAAATAAAAAGACAATTCATAACAAAGGTGGAAATGCACCCCCAACCCTTTAATTGTAGATAAGTCAGTCTTCCTCCAGTCTCTCCTAATAACTTTTGCAGTCTAATTGATTGGTTGAGGCTGCATGGCTAACTGAACAAGCTGAGTCTGTTCGTTTTTGTGGTTTGAATAAAAGCCAGTGGCAGTAGAAGCGGATGAAGCTCTGCCAACGTATTTGATATCATCATAAGATCCTCTTCCCATGGCTTTCATGGTCGTGTAAAGACACGGCGCAATGTAACTGTAAGCTCCCATGTTCATTGGCTCTTCCTGGCACCATACTATCTCCGCATCTGAAAGACATTGACATGGATATGGGATACAACAAATTTTAAAACAAAGTTTTATGACCTCTATTTGCATATTTACACATACTTGGATAACGATTCAGTTCTCGTTGGATGAGGTCATATGGGAAGGGAAAGAGTTGTTCCACCCTGCAGATCGCAATATCTTTGGCATCAATCCTGTTTCGCTCTTCGTCTAAGTCATAATAAACCTGCAAATCATACAACACAACTTAGTGTTCTCGTTAAGCATCAGTGGAAACATAACACTCCTGATAATAAGACCTTTCCAGAGCAAAGAACCAGTCGCTTAATGCCCTTTTCAAGATCAGAGTGATCGTTTTTGTCCTTTATAAGTCGCTTGAATCTGGTTCCTTGCTTGTCAAATCCTGGGTGACCTTCAACATCATCGAATTCAGATAGATTTGATTTGCAGGACTTATGGCGAAGCAGATTCTTCGGTGACATAACTACTAGAGGCTTACGGAACTCCCTGTGTACCTGTTTTTGAGATTACCTAGTATTTAAATTTGGCATTTTTCAATGAAAAACACAAATTCAAATCCTCACCTGACGCCTCAATACATGAAAGTAATTAGCAGGAGTTGTAACATTCACAACCTGCCAATTGCATTCCTGGATTTGCTTTCTCACTAATGAATCCATCTCAGGCACCACATAGGGGTTGCTATCATTCATCTGCCATTACATAACCAAAGAATTACATTATATTCTCAAATCCAATGCCAACCATAAGGTTAGTGTTAGGTACCTGAAGGAAACGCTCCAATCGTGCACTCGAATGTTCAGGGCCTTGGCCATCATAACCATGAGGAAGCAGCACGACAAGCCCACTTTGACGTAGCCACTTTGATTCTCCACCACTCAAAAACTGATCAAACATCACTTGAGCCCCATTAGAAAAGTCACCAAATTGAGCTTCCCACATAACCAAAGCATTTGGATTTTCCATTGAATAACCCAATTCAAATCCAAGTACACCGAACTCTGAAAGGGAGCTGCATTCAACAACATGCATTGCTCACATTTAGAAACCATCATAAAACATGAATACCAATTAGATAGAAACTTCAAAAGTAAAAGAAACGTTGCTGTTTACAAATGAGAGAAAGTTGTTGCTACTGCAAAATACTTAAAGCATTTAAGAAATGCCAATTCTGCTATATTTAGAAGTTAATAGGTTCTATCAAACAACAAATGTTTCTTGAAGATCCTGAGGCTGCAGTTTTGTTATTTGCTATCTTAAGATATTCTGTCACATACGAGAATACTTTAATCAGAAAAGTAAAAAATAAAAAATAAAAATAGAATTTTCAGGTTAAAACTTGAGGAACCTCGAACTTTCAAATTGTCATTAAGAATATATTTATACTATAACACCATAATTGCAGTTGAAAAAAAAAGGATGATCTTGTTAACCTTATTGGACATTTTGATTTGTTAGAGATCACAGCAGGGCAAACAGCAAATGCAGTATATTTTTTTGGCAAGTGCAACTCAGATTGGCAGTAGACTAGGAAGTAGGAAGTCACATTTTTCTTGAAAATAAGAAATTTACATTTTTAAATTTATATACACACAGCAATCTGTCCATTAGGTTATGACTTAGCTGGATTGAGTGTTCAGTATCTGAAATTCTAACAGCCAAACTCCAATATATGTTACAGTGGTAGATTTAGAACCTAAACTCTGTCAGATTGTGTTGAATTTACAAAGGAGAAAACCAAAATTATATGATTAATTTTCTACACATACACTGCTACCTCTTGAAAATAGGCTAAACAATACAACTAAGTAATTTGATATTTGATAATAGAGCTGAGAGAAAAGGATTAAGAGGCAGTGTTTGTAGAAATGCTTACTTCACTTCTATTGCAATTCGTTTAACTAATATAAATAGACATACAAGTACTTTTACAAGTGTACTTTTAACATCATGCACATTACTTTAAGCCATACCTAACCTTAATCATTCACCAAATGAGAGAACATTTAAACAAGAGTAGGCTGACATACAAATATTCACCATACAGAATAATAATAAAACAGAAGCAAGTGCAAGGGCCATAAACAAATGCAAAGTGCCTGATAGAAGAAGTTAATTACCAAACATTACCTGTTGCTTACAGTAAACATTTCCTCATCCTGGTCTACCATTACATGGTCAAGAGGGCAATACTTCTTCCCTGACTCCTGATCATGAACCATAGCATGTCGATGACTGAACGTACCCCTTTCAACGTCCTGCCCACTCAGTCTTACATGGTTACCCTCAAGTAGCAATGTTCCAAAAGCTAGTGCTTCAGCAAGTGCCCAATCAATGCCCTCTCCTGTCTCAATCATTTGAGCCCTATCACTATATATCTTTTTCACTTGCTTGTGAGGCTTTAGATCATCTGGAAGGAATGTTATTGCTTTACCAACTTCCTTCAAAATATCTGGTTTTACCCTGTGTAACATCAGGATATTGCATACCATATTAATCAAAAACTCAATTAGTCAAAACGCAAGAACAGAAAAAAATACTTGGTAAAATTGTACCATACCCAGTGTTTCGGATGCGTGAAAGCTGTTCAGGAGACTTGAAACCAGCCCAATGAGATGAAAGCCAGTCACTTCTTTTAGAAACATAATCTTTGCTGTTTGAGTATTCTTCATTAAGTATTGCATTAACCTTTTTGTGTATCCTATCAATGTCTTCTTGTGTGATCTTCCCTGATTCTAAAAGTTTATTTTGATATATTTCAAGGCAAGATGGATGATTCTGAATAACCTGTTGCCAAACACTCCAATTTAAAAAATACAACACTAAAATTCTATTGTAATGAGTATTTGGGGGATGGGGACTCGGACCTGACTAAGTCGAAAGATCTCTACTACTAGGTTAAGACTGTAAGTGCATATTCATCAAATGATCAAATCTAAGAAAAATAACCACTATTAGAAAATAGCTAACCTTATACATTTTTGGCTGCGTGAACAAAGGCTCATCAACCTCATTATGCCCAAATCTACGATAGCAAATTATATCAACCACAACGTCAGAATGGAAACTCTGGCGCCATTCTGCTGCAAGCTCACACACATGAGCTACTGCCTCCATATCATCTCCATTTACATGAAAAATAGGGGCATTCAATGCCTTAGCAGCATCAGTGCAATATTGTGAAGATCTCCCTGACCTTGGATCCGTAGTGAAAGCTACTTGGTTATTCACTACAATGTGTATAGTTCCACCGGTGGTATAATTAGGAAGTGCGCTAAGATGCAAGGTTTCATAAACTACACCTTGCCCAGCAAAGCTACCATCTCCATGGATCAAAACAGCCATATTTTTAGTCCGGTCGAGATCATTTGTGTAATATTGCTTTGCTCTAGTTTTTCCAAGAACAAGTGGATCAACAGCTTCCAAATGACTGGGATTTGCAACAAGTGACAAATGAATTCTCTTCCCAGCTCTAGTAGGTCTATCATAAGAAGTTCCCAAGTGATATTTAACATCACCAGTACCACTGTAAACTCCAATCTCATCGCCTACCTTTGCATTCTTGTCAAATTCACTAAATATCTGTGCAAGTGGTTTACGAAAAACATTACCTAGTACATTCAATCTTCCTCTGTGAGGCATTCCAACAACTATGTTCTCTACACCAAGATCAGATGCTCTATCAAACATCTCCTTCATTCCAGGTATCAGAGTCTCCCCACCTTCTAGCCCAAACCTCTTTGCTGCTTTCATTTTAGTAGCCAAAAAGTTCTCAAATTGTGTACTCCATGTTAGCCTATCAAGCAATAACTCAAGTCTATCTTGATTGTATGTCATTGGTACTGGTGTCTCAATCTTGTGTCTTAACCAATTACATTTAGCACTATCATCTATATGCATATACTCATATCCAACATGTCCACAATATGCTTGTTCAAGTCTTGTTAATATAGATCGTAGAGTCATTACTGGGCGATTATCTGATAAGAACCCAGACATTTTCCATACCCCTAAAAAGAATTCTCTATCAAGATCAGCTTCTGTAAAGCCATGAAAAGATGGGTCTAATTCATCAGGAATTTCTCTTTCTTCTAAGTCCAATGGGTCTAATTTTGCTTTCATATGACCATTAACTTGATAAGCTCTAACCAGCAACAACAAACTCATACTCTCTTGGATTGTCTGTCCTGAAACACCTGCAGATGGTACTTTCTGATTCTGACCGACAAAATTCCTGAAGAAATTGTCCCAAGACTCATCTACATTATTGGGATCCACTTCCCAGGCTTTTTGCAACTCTTCCAAGTAAACACTACTTGTTGCATCTAAGAAGTTATCAGATAATCCAGCAAGGTGCTGAGAGTTAGGGGCAGCAGCTCGGAAGATTGTACTATGAAAACTCCGATTCCGCCAAGGAAGGCATTGTATTCTTGATGCATATGATGCAGTCTGAGAAAGAGTTTTCCTGATGGCAATTCTTGCTGCTCTATAACCAGCTCTAAACCACGCCATAGCATATAAATTCTCAAAGCCTTACTTAATCATAAGCATTTATTTCTTTGTCAGATCAATCAAATCCAGCATGATAAAATCAGAGAAACAAATATAAGATAATCCCAAGCTCCTAAGACCTGAAATCAGGAAATTAAATTATATATAATATGATCAAACTGGAAAGGAAAACTAAACTTAATATGCAAATCAATAGCAAAAACCAGATGAAATAAAAGAAGAAAAATAACAATTTTGTCTTAAATGGCAATTACTGGTGCAATTAGTGACAGAATTCAACAGAAACCATATGGTTTTTATTCAAGAAAATAATACATTTGCATAGAATTAACCCAAGATTTTTCTTACTTGTTCTTCATTTAGAAAGAACAGATTTAGCAGAAGAAACATATACACATAACCATTTCGATAAAGTGAAGAAGAGAAATTAATTTGCGTTGGTTGAGAAATGGAACAAGTGTTCGCGTGCAAGTAGTAACAAACTGGAGAGAGAGCTCCCTTGAATGCTAAAAATTCGAAATGTGGAAAATGTTTTAAAGTGCCACGTCTAACAACGGATTTTTCAAAAGAGAAGGTAATTTTTGGTTAAAGATGATTCAGAAATTGTTAGTTGCATACTTTTTCTCCCCGAACTTGATGGAGCAATTATTATGCCATTTTGCTATGTTATAAAATAGGGAAAAAATTTTAGCAACTTTGCACATTCTAAGTATCTATGCATGCATGAAATATTAATTTAATACGTGGTTAGTCGGTACAAGTTGTAGAATAATAATATTATACATTTCACCCGTTTAATAATTTTACAAGTTAAATATTTAATAGGTCAAGTTAAATATTCCAAATAACATTTGCTATCCTTTGCTATTTTCCAACTTACGGATTTTCAATCTTATCTAAACAGCTCCATTTTTTTTTATTTTCTGTTAGCCCCTTTTTTGTTCTCCCCCCTTCCCCTTTTAAGTATTACCACAAGTATTTTTATACCTTTTTTTTTTTATTTATACTACACGTGTCTTCAGCCCATGGATTAAGTCTAATTCTCATGTCGAAATTTATGACTGCCTCTCCATGTAAGTGTTCTTTTCCTTGTCTTTAATTTCTTTTTCGTCCGAAATATCTTTTTGAGACAATCAATGTTTACAAGTGAACTCATTTCATTTCTAGGCTTACAGTAACTTTTGTGAGTGGCAGAAAAAAATGAAAATTGAAAATTAAAAATTTCATATATCATCATAATACAAGCTCTCAAGATTATCCATGTGCAACTCACGTGCATAAAAATTGCTATACATATAAGACCAAGAGAAACATGGGATTTGAGCAAAGAATATTAATATGTAGAAGAATTCAAATGTCAACAAATAATCCATTAAAATAAAGCCACATTACAAAATACAACTAATTTTCCAATAAACAAATTTACTTTGGTTTTACAAAACATTGAACACATTCTATTAATAATGTTTATATATATAGAGCTGACCAGAAAGCAATCTGTACCGTAGAAATGTCTTAAAAAATTAAATGGATACTCAGTGTTTTTGAGGTAATTTTAATCCCCAGTAGAAGATTGTATTAAGCAACTGACCTTTCTATCTGATTTGCTGCTAAAGCTTGAATTCAAACCAGCAGTTTCTGCTGTTTTTTCCATTTTCGATTCTTTTTCCTTTTTGCACACACATTATTAGCAAAAACATGAATAGGCCAAGTGGTTCTTCTTTGAGATATATGGGGAGAAATGATTGGTGACCGACGCAGAGGTTCCCGGAATGTTGGCTGGAACAAGAATTTGTGTCTTACCAGAAGCTATTCTCTTACCAGCTACATTGGCATAGAATAGGCCAGATATGGCTGGTACGAACACATCACTCTGAGAACATAAGTAGAAGTCTATAACTTTTTCAAACTCCGAATCTTCGGATTCCAGGAACTTGGTCTTTTTATCTTCAGGCATGATGCTTTCCTGCAATAGTTTCCAGAGATATAAGTTCATGATAATAGTCATTTCTCTTGCTATTGAAATCGAAGAACTCTAGAGTGGAATGAAATGCAACAATGCCATGCATTTTGACTTCTTCCAATTAAACAAACAGAAATCAAAGGCCACATTTTGCCAATTTTAAATTTATGCAAACAAAAAGTATAAAGATATAGCATTTGACCCGGAATTGAATGATATTCCTCAAATAAGGTAGAAGGGTAATGTGATTTCTTTACTTGGTATAACAAGTCGGATTACATTTTCGAAATACAGTGTTAACCAAATCTTTAATGGTTATGTATGTAGCATCTATCGACAGAGAAGGAATAACAATCAAAAGACTGGTTATCCTCATGCATATTTTTCTTTTTCTGAGAAAGGAATGTACAAGATTTTTGCTCAGAGCATAAGAATGTTATCAATTGGATGAGACAAGAATAATACTACTAGGCTAGGCACCTCCTAAATCCAAAAATGGTTCTCCAATAAAGAGCATGCCAACTGAGCCATGGAGCGACCAACTTTGTTGGTTTGCCTATTCACATGACTAAAGAGAGACTGAAGCAAAAGAAATGGTCATTTGTCTAATGTCCTTGAAAAACTGACCCAAATAAGGATGACACAGAAACATTGTGCAACGCTTGGATAACCCCAGAAGGACGACTGGACGAGCATCCTTATCAGCCATTATTATGGGGGGAAAATCTACTAATTAACCTTGAAGAAATGATGTTTTAATAAGTATATTTGTTCTGAAATATTTTTAATAAATGAGACTTCAAAATGTGGCAAATAAAGTTAAAAGTTAAATAAAAGCTAAAGAATAAAAATATTAAGAATGAATTCTAGAATAAATATAAAGAATATAAATGCCATAAAAATTAATAAATATCTCTCACAATTCGTGTCCTTTCTATATTTTGATAACTATATTATATAATTTAATTTGCATTGTTATTTCAAATGTTGTTGCTGTTGTTGTTATTGTAATTATCAAATCTAGGATATAACAAATGTAGGAATTTTACATTCCCAAACAAAATATCCCAAAGCAATGTGTTCCCCAAAATGTTATATGTTCCTAAGAATCTGAAATCCCTTTACTAAATGCCAATTGAACAGTAAAATTAACTGCAATGGAAACAAAAATGTCTCACCTTTGTATAAGTTTTTGGAAATATGTCCTTAAGAACATCAAGGCTTTCATCCCATCTGGACTGAGTTAAGTAGATTGTGGTGTCCTTATCAAATCCAATCTTTCTTAAAAACAAGGCAATTTCCTGAGCACTATAACAATTTTTGGCTGCACCAGCATCACTACCGTGGCAACTCTTTTTTTCCAATATATCAACTCTCAAGTCCACGGCAATAAACCGTCCATCGGACTTGCGGCTCAAAGTTCTCAACCGCTCAATCATAGAGTCAACCACTTCATTAACTTCTGGCTGCAACTCCAGAGTTCCAAACATTGCCAAACATGCAACTGAATCACTGTTACTCTTTTGTGTGGTCTTTCTCATGTTTACTGAGGGAAAGTAAGTAGCCAATCTTATGTTTCCCTTTGTTCTAAAGATAGGGTCAATTGATTCTGCAATGTGATCTTCTGAAACACGATTAGGGATCTTGACAACAGCAAAATCTCGAATTGATACATCATCAGGTAGATCCTTTGCCACTTTAACTACTCCATCCAGGCTTGTCACAAATTTATCCACATCATATATTTCTTCAAACTTCCTGGAATTCTGAAATTAGTTAGTATTCAGCAAAATAAGTTTTTATGAGAACCAATTTAATACTTCAACCATCATAGTTGAAATTGTGCTGAAATAATAGTCTTTGCGCCTGTATATTTTATGCAATTGATTTAGAAATATTATTTTTATATGTTTAGAATATATAAGAATCCATTTGAATTCCACACAATTATATAGAATATTGATTGCTTGAGCAAAATGGTACCAAAATCTACTAAATTTTTCAAATGATTAAAAGTTTTAGATTTTGATAGTTTCTTTTAGTTTATTTATTTGTATATTCTGTACATTTGTATTTCTCAAATTTGATAAATTTAAAGATGATTTTCATAACTAGTAAGGCTGCACATACCAGTAAAACTAGGATTTTAAAACGAAGTTTACATTTAGTACATAATACCAAACATGAAAAGTCATTTCAAATGAATTATTTTAGGGAATTCATTTGTAAGTCAAATGATTTTAATATTTATTTTGCTCCAAACACACTTTTAGGTTGTGTTATCTCTAGTTCAGGTTACTAAACCATGGAGCCTCGTAGACTTAAGCATAAAACAAAAATGAATATGCGCCGGAAGGAAGAATTATAAGCTGCAAGGCAAGCTTAAAAACAAAATAAAATAAAATAAAATAAAAAATGGAAGATCTTTGGCATCAAAGTGTCAAGAAGCAACTCAAAAAAATAAATAAATAAATAAATTCTGAAGTGACCAATCCAAAACTTGTGCTAGCAGAGAGAGGAAAAAGCGTATGGGTCAAGATTACTGCTCAAAACTTTCAAAAAAGAAACGAAAGAAATAACAACAACAAGATCTGAATAGAAACAGACAGCAAAAAATAGTACACATATATGGGTTCTGAAAGTGATTCAATTTGTTAGAAAGTCCTGATTTTTCCAGGAATTTACCAGCAAAAGCTCATCATGAACAAATATAATAATAGTAAACATAGTGTTGACCAGCACAAATAGATCAAATAAACAAAATATTTCCTCGCTGCCATGATGCAGTCAGATGAACACTAACCTTTCATCACCTGGCTTGGTTCCTCTAATGTCAGGTAGTACAAGAGTTGCTCCTACATATCTTGCTACCACCACTGCATCAGCAATCTGGAGAATGAATAAGGAATTAAATGAAGAGAACTAAATATCAGCAATAAGAAATAATTTGACAGCATATGGAAAAGAATATCCACAGAAATTTGACTAATTCATAAGAATCTCAAGGCTGTGATGGACAGAACATGTATAAACAGAAAAAATCAAGTTAACATTAAAAAATGAGTAACCAATAAAAAATTTTAGCTGTTCATGTACAGAAATAGCAATTAACTAGCACATGCACAACCAACTAAATTTATGATACCTGTGAGATGTGATATTCTGGTCCATTAGTTAATGAGAAAGTGATGAACCCTTTTGACCGCTCTGCCTGATCTGTTAGCAAAGTAAATACCAATCCATAAGAAGTGAAAGAGAAACATTATACAAATGAACACATATGTGTGTATCTGTGTGTGTGCGTGCAATCTATATACTACTATTAGACTAGTAGCCTAGATGTCGAGAGCCAAGCTCATACCTCACACTAAATGAGGTCAGAGTTCTTAGAGTTCAAATCAAATCAAATAGGCCTCTCTCATTTGAAAATTTCCAATATAGTAAATGAAATTATGTAACAATTTATCAAGCACCCAGTTTACCGACCGAATTTTGATTCTGTCCAACAGGGTTTTAGCTCTTGAGCATTCTCCATCCAAGGTCCATTACTCGTCTTTGAAAATGCGACAAGGCCATGCTCTGTAACCTTCCCACTATCAAATTCAGCATCTGTAGCTCCTCCCGGAAATTTTTCCTTTACAATACAAACAACAATAAAACGATAAATTTCATACAAGTAAACAAGAGAATTCTATTAAAATCCATGAGCTATAAATGCATTTCAATTTCTTTGTTTAATTACTTTTGTTCATCTACTTTCTCTTTGCCAGAGCACCTGTATTGCCGAAATCTTAGAACTAGACGTTAATCCCAATTTATAAAAATAGAAAAGGAAGAAAAAAAAAAAAAAATATATATATATATATATAGCAGTAATTAAAACAAAAACAAAATATTGTACTAATTTACAATCATTACTGATTTGATTGGATGGAAATTTTATAAAACAGTGACTAGACCTTAAAATATCTTGCATAGTTAATTAAAAGAAACAAAAAGAAATGAAATGAAATGAAATAGAGAGAAATGGGATTTTAAGAAAGAAAGAGAAATTGAAGTATGAGTAGCAAAAGGCAAAGAGAAATTGAAGTATGAGTAGCAAAAGGCTTTATAGTTGGACAAGGACTTATAGATCTTACATTCCCAAAGTATAGATTCAAAAGGATTAGAACAAACAGTAGAAATCAAAAGGATTTAAAGATCCAAGGAATGTAAACTAAAAAAGAACAAATTCAATTCAGAAACAGAGTAAACAGAGAAAGAATCAAAACTTACTTCAACAGAATCAAAATGGTCTCTCTTGATCATGTTTCCAAGCATCACAAACATTGTGAGAGTGAGTATACCAGCAACAACTTGCCTCAAATCAACCCCCATTTGCAGAGAAAGCTGTTTTCCTCTATAAGGAATGAGCAAATCTTGTTTAAAGAATGAGGAGAAAAGGAGGGTTTGGAAGCAAGAAATCAATTATCAAATGTTGTTTCTGGTTAAAGATTTTTAAAGCATTGTGTTTAGATAGAAGAAGACAAGTAGCTTAAATGGAAAGTTAAACAGCAGAGGACATAGGGGGGAGAGACTGACAAAGCAGATAATGGGTAGGTTTCCAAATATCACTGTCCACAGTATGAGTCTTTCTTTTTGCACCACCGACACTTTCGTTTCGTCTGGAAAATGATAAGCTGCCTTAATAGTAATACTCTCTCTCTCTCTCTATCATTTTTTCTTCAATGAAGGACTTAATTTGATAGAGTAAAAGAATATAGGTAATTTTTTTTTTCCCTAAAAAAATATTAAAACAAAATAATGTTCCCTCGTTTGAGTTAAATTCTGCGTTTAAAGCTTTTCTCATTGTTAAGAAAATAATTGAATTATCTAAATTTAAAGAAAAAAGTGATTGACTAAATTATTTTTTTAATTAATTAGAATAAATAATTAATCTACTTTGATTTTCTAAAAGTTTTATTTAAATGAAAAAAATTAAAACCGCAAAATTTAACGGATGGAATAGTAAAGAATAAAATCACATCAATGATTGAATTATATGATGAATAAATAAATAAATATATATTTAATTGGATTTTTTCAAACATTAAATCAATTCGGTTTTAATCCAGTGATTTTTAATTGAATAACTCGAACTTAAAAAAAATTAAATTAAAATTATATATAGAATTAAATAGACTGAATTAATTCGGTTTGATTTTTTTATTAATATTTGATTTTAAAATTCATAGATTCAAATTGAGCTAAATTTTTTTTAACTTTTTTTTTCCTATAAAAACTCAACTTGACAGTTAAAAACCCGTAAATTATACTTAAGGATGGAAGCATGACGTATATTTTAAAATATTCATTTCGTTCTATCTATTTAATAAGGATACATATAGTTATTAATATATTTGATATAGATACGGTTTAATGAAATTATTACCCATAACATAAAAGGGTAGGGCTCGGGTACCCACTTGCTTTCATCCCTATTTGTATCCTATCTATTTCTTTATTTTGTTTATATTTACCTGGTAATAAAATCATTGTTCCCCCAGTAAATAGTGACAAAATCAATATTGAATTTCCACAAATTGAAGTTATTATTTAAAATTCTTTCCCAAATTTATACGCAAAGATTCTCACCCACTTCACAGGCAGTTAATTTAGTTATGGGTGACTTCTAATGGATATTTAAAAATTTGTAATTTGGATAGACCATGAAAAATTGTTATTGCATTTGCGAATACATTTATTGGGATGAAATAGGGAGAGAAAATGACCAACATAGCATATTTTCTTTGAAAAAGAAATTTAAAAATATAATAGTGGTGATTAACATAACATAATGTGTATATATTTACCTACTTCTCTATTTTTAAATTTTTTTTTCAATTTATATACAAAGTAAAAAATTAGAGTAGAGTAAAAAAAAAGGAAAAAAGAATTAAAAAAACGCTTTGAATCTAGCCGATAAATGAAAAGAAAATGATATATGAAGTGAAAGAAACCCGATAAAATATGTGTAATTGATAGGTAAAAGATGGATTTAAAAATGATTAATTGTTTCCTCGAGAGATTTAGGCAACGATGAATTCTACTTTCGAATAAATTTTGATTCAGTTTAGTTTCGAATTCTAATAGTTTCATTCGTTTAAATTTTGATTAGTTTGTAAATTATAAAAAGACTAAAGCGATGAAACTGAATTGAATACATTTTAATATGTACCTTTAAACATGAAATCCTATAAAGGGAAATGCTTCAACTTTCCTTTGCTATGATCCAGATTTGTAGACTTGGAGGATTCCTGTTCTTCATTCCATGATTTCACTTTCCCAGGTTCTTTGGCCATTGTTTTGAAGGATTTGAATTTTTCTCTCCCTATGAAATTGGAAAAGATTTATAATTATAACCCTTTTCACACAATTTCATGGTATGCAAAATATGCAATATTTGCATTTTTTTTTATGTCATTTTTGTGGCTTTTAATTAAAATTATTAATTTGTAGCTTTAATAACTATATTTAGAATTTTTAATTGTCTCTTAATTGTGGTAGATTTTTAAGGGAAACATATTTTGATTTTGATGGTTGATTTTCTTTTCATTTCAAAATTATGAGTTACTACCATTGCAAACTCCTCAAACATCTCCACTATTTTTGTGTATCTTGGTCTCCATATCAAACAAGTCAATTTGATTGATTTCAATGTAATTTAAGGTTACTGGTTTATTGTTCTTGGAATGCCAAAAGATTGAAAAATATTCAACTTCAATAGTTTTTATGATTTTGATCATTATTATTATTATTTTTTTAATTTTACCTATCATAATTTTGTTAATCGGCGCATATGTGTCAAGTACAATTCACGTAAATAGATAGTTGTAGTCTCTTTACTTATATTATATTGGATCTGGTACAAGTTGTGCTAAAAATATTTTCCATATTAATTATTATCTCGTACGTCATCATCTTTTATAGTAATTGTGACTTAGATATGATTGTGGTATAAATTCAATTGATAATTTGATATAGCCATTAAAATGACCATTGTAGACCTCACATGTGATAAATTATTACTATTAATTAAGAAGTTCATTAATATTCAGCCAAAAAAAAACACAGCCTTCTATATCTGAATTCTAAAATTTAGAGGATGTGATCAGCTAACAAATTAAATTTAGACTCATATTTTAGGACAGAAGGAGTAATTACATGTGAAAGTAATTCTGTATTTAATGTAAATAATGGTAACGTTAGAAAAACATCATTTATTATTCCTTAAACTATTCAAAACGACTTATATTTTAGAATAAAATAATCACTTAAAAATGATTTATATTATAAAAAATAATAGAAAATGCGAGAATGCGATCTTTGGAATGAACACTTAAAAAAACTTCTCGTTCTTCTTCTTCACGTTGGTGATAAGGATTGGAGATTTGGAAAAAGAAAAAGAAAAGAAAGAAAGAAAGAAGTGGTGCACAATATGCGTCCAATAAGACAATTGGAGCATGATATAAGCAACAATGTCGGCTTAATTGAAGGAAACAATTTGATAAGAAGAAAGACCAATTGAGTCAAATACTTACTAAACAGTATTGGAATAGAATATCCTTCCTTTCTTTTGTATGTTAGAATGAAAGTGACAATGCAACTGCCCACCTCTTTTACTTCCATATCTAACAAAAAGATATATAATTAATTAGGAATTAGAAGGTGGAGAGGTTGGAAAATTTTAATTGGACAGATACTTTTTTTTTTTTTTTTAATGTTAAACCGCCGGTACAAAAATTTTATTATTAGGATCCGTCTAATCCAATTCAAGAGTTAATCATAATTAAAAAATTGAATAGACACCGAAAGAAAGTAATGTAAAATATACATAGTAACGCTTGAACTAAACATATTTCAACAATAACAGCTATCTTAAAATATTCTTAAAATCTTAAGGAGACACAGATTTCAACCTTTGAATTCTTTATTTTGGTCAAATGCATGTTTGTTAGCTCCATAAAATCAATAGCAACGTGTAACCATGAAATGTATTTCTAGTGCTGACCACATTTTCTAAAAAATCCAACAACAGTCAATGATAAGAAATAAACTTATTTATATGATCTGAATTAGTAAGTTGTTTATTTGGATTTGCAAGTTAAATTTTATCTGAATGAAAAAATATTTTTTTAACTGCTTCAAACGTAATTTATTAGATGAAAAGATAAAATTACTTTTACAATTATAAGATGAAACGGAATGTCACTTAACTATTCAGCAGGCAACTCTTGATATTATTTCTTAATCATTTGGCTTAATAAGATAATGGATTTAAATTTAGTAATCAAAATTCAGCCAAAACAAATAAATGCTTAGACCCATAATATAAAATCCTCCAATTCAGTGCAATTGCAATATGGTGTCATGTAGGGGTGGTCATTTCATGGTTTTTGGAACTGAAATTGTGGGTTTGGAACTGGAACCGTGAGGAACTGGAATCAACCCACATCAGAATTGGAACCGAGGGCCTATGGTTCGATTTTGGTTCTAACTTTTGAGAAACCGTGAATCAGCTAGAACTGGCGATTTTTCCAATCGATTAAAACCGGCGGTTTCGAGGGTTCCATCCGGTTTCAAAATTTTTTTTTATTTTTTCAAATATTTTTGTGAAATCTCTAAATTAACCCTCCTAACAACTATATAACGGCTAGTTTTAAGGGTATTGATGGAAAGTTGATTTTTTAGATTTACTATAAATACCCCTTTTCATTTAAAAAAAATTAAATTCAAAAATTTTTCTAAAAAAAATAATTAAATTCAAACCTTTTTTTTAAATAAATAAATTAAGTTTAAGCCTTTTTTACTTTTTCTTAAAGTTTTTCTAAAAATTATGTCAATAAATATCTAAAATTTCAACAAAAAAATGTTTCCTAATTTTTTTTTTAATAATTATACGATTCGCCGGAAAACCAATTGAAAAACCAGCCGAAACCGTCAGTTTAAGAGCTGTTAAGAAATCGTAACCGTTCAGTTCCAAACAGTAGCGAGAACCGTCAGTTTCCAATTTCAAATTTTTTAGAACCAAAACCTACAGTTTCGAAACCGTGTCCACCCCTAATGTCATGATCCAATTTCATAGGCTAGATCGACTCTAGGACTTGACAAGCATAAGATCTCCAAAATCCGTACTAGCCTATTATTCATTCAATCTAATCTTCATTATAAGACGCAGGCCCAATATTTCTACAGGGTCCAGTTATAGTTCATAGTGAAACCACCCAATATCAAGGTCTACGAAAGCCTGCTTTTATAATTTTTATGTCAACGTCATTAACGCCATGTATGCTCGTCGACAAGGCGTTTACTATCATCAAGTAATCATCTGCCTGATGCATAAATTTCAACATATACTTTCAGCTATTATTTATGTGGATCTCTAACTTTTATGGAGGATTTATCGTGATATTACATTTTTACATTTTAATAATAATTATACACCTCATCAAAATAAATGTGAAAATACAGGATCATAATTGAATCTCATCAAAGTTCAAGGATCACAAAGAGAATTTATCAAAGTAGAACTGTACAAGTCCGATTCCTATACGGTTCTTAAGAGAAATTAAAACTGAACCAAAAATCTAGTTCTTTCATTTTGAGGAACCAAAATTAGAATTGAAGGATCGAATAACCAAAACCATACCGAACTAAATTTTCCTCACGGTTTTTGATTTTTCGACTTCGGTTCTTTGATTCCGGTTCTAGTTTCTCAATTGGAAATTATTATATTTTTAAAACATAGCACAAGGTTTGTGTACATAAAAATATTCTAATATAAAAATAAAACACAATATATGCTAATTAAAAAAAAAAAAATCAATCGTGCTAGGATAAAAATTGCAAAATAAAAAGGTCGATACTATATAAATGTTTATGAATTAACAATGTGTCACTTAAAATTGTAATAGTTTTTGTTTAAATTATAAATATAGTAAAATATTGTATAAACATTTATGAATTATAATATTATTAAAACATTATATACAATAAGAGATGATGAGATCATATATTAATCTTTTATGTGGAATAAAAATTTTTAATTTATGCTCCATTTGTATATTATTAAATAGCACCGACTAATAAAGATTTTATTTGCATGCTACAGATAACATAAGATACTAATATATGTATAAACCGATTTTTCGATTCGATTTGGTTCAATTCGATTCTAATATGCTTCTGTTGCGGTTCAGTATGATTCTTTATAAAGAATGAAATTAAAACCAAAATAATAAATTGCATTCGGTTCGATATGATTCGGCTCCTACTATCTCGATTTTTTTTCGATTTTAGTTCGATTCAGTATAGTTTCTTGATCCGGTTCAGATCCCCGGGTAACCATGCAAAAGCCCTAGGTCAAATTCAAGGTTAAATTTATGTATTAGGTTATTAATAATCAAATCACGAATAAAAATCACAATGGAGTTGACTTTGTCAACCACATTACAAGATATTTATTACAAGCCACGTATCAAACTCTAGGTGATTGGTCTAACTTATTATTAATATAGACAAAGATGAAATATCAATCAAATATGAAAACATCAAGTACAACAAAGAAATGAATTGTGTCCCCTTTATTTGCTAACCATCTTGAACTTGGAAAAAATGAGTGACAACTCAACGAATAATATAAAACAATACATACGGGTGTCAACTCTCTCTTGCTTTATAGAAATGCTCACGCATATTTCCATATCACAAGTAATATCAAGTAATCAATAATGGTACCTTCAGTCAGCAAAAACCACAATTTAACTGTTGGCTCCAGGTAAGCAACGTCGTGTGGAATATTACCATGATGATGCTCCCATTTAATACAAATAAATTTATTACAAAATCTAATAATTGCTAAAAAAATATGTTAATTGTGTAAATAAAATGAGATACAATCTTCTAAGTCAATTCAAAAGTTTTTGAGAGTTATTTCTAATGCATGCAAAAGAAGCAAAATATCTAGGCAATTGTGAGACCCCGACCCAAGTGCCTGGTCTCAATCCGCTAAAAATGGAATTGGAATGCTCAAAGTTCACAGAAAGATTTTGTAGAGTCGCCGTTTAAATTTCATTTTACATGTAAACTTTAAAAAAAAAAAATCTTTAATTAACTGCAGTTAAGAAAATGTGCTAATCAATGAAACCAAGGAGGATCCGGGGACTATATTTTTAATTTAAATAATCAATTAATTGGCCAAACATTAGATGTTCAATCCAATAAAAAGAAGAATTTAGATGAACGAATGACATATATATAAAGCAATAAACATGGTGCAATAATTTAAATAAACCAACACGAAAGCGAGAAATGAATTAAAGTTAATAAAATAAAGGAAATAAATTGAGGGAGTGTGGCCTCTAGCCCTTGATGGGGATTCTAGGGCAATCACACATCTTCTAGTTCAAATTAAATTAAAGAAAAAGAAGAAAAGAATGGAAAAAGAAATTTTGGTGGATTTGGTCCGTAGCTCGGTTTTAGAGACTCAAGCTTGTCTGCTTATCTATTGAAATGGAAATCAGGACCAAGCAATTTAACCCATTGTAAATGGGGATTGGTTGATTTTAATTGGAAAAAGTTCATTAAAGACTTTGTTTATCATGTTTTAGGTGTTGGATTATCATTTTGTAGAAAAGAAGGCTCTTTGGAGTCATTTCAGAAGAAAAGAGGTCTTAATATAGAAGAATAAAGCCATTAGGACTTACCTGGACTTGTGGGCAAGATTGACTGGATGGTTGGCCGAGATGTGAACTAAAAGGCTGGCTTGCTCGGACTCTAGCTCAGGCTTTCCTTCTTTACAGAAGGACCGGAGAAGTTAGGATTTTCCCGTCTCAGAGCTTCAGATTGACCTAGGCCAAGTGAGGTCTAGGGTGCTAAGGAGGACCTAGACTGTGGAGAGCTTTTATTGTGGGCATGGTGAGCCAAGAAGGCTTCAGGCCAAAGGGGAGGAAAACATAAAATCTAGGCTAAAGAATAAGATTAAGGGAAAAGTGAGACGGAGGAATACCGCCTTGCTCATTTAGAACACTCAAAAAGAGTGGAGGAAATGAGAAGAGAGTTAGAAAGCCAAAGGAACGTTTCAACTAAGGCTTGTAGAATGTACTTTGCAAGGAGCAAGAGAGAGATTATGTGATTTGGATTGAAAATTGGACATATTTATATAGGAATTCGTACCAAAGGGTCTTTGGCACGCTTCTCGATGTGGGAATGCAATTTTTTGCAAAATTTATAAGGCGGTTGACACTCCTTGACTATCGGTCACTAGTGATCAACCTCCAGGGTGGGGCAATCAACCGCCCTAGTCCTGGCAGTCCACCATCGTACTATGGGCGATTGCAGCCTTCCTAGTTTGGTTCAACTAGTTCGAACGAATTTGGCCGATTCGAGGCCCATTCGACCTCCAATTTAAGCCCGTAAGTTATCATTGAAAAGCTCTTGGAGTCTAGTTTCCGTTGGTGTGGAAAAACTCAGCCTAGAGAAAAATTTATTTGCAAATCAAGGCCAACAACTGGCATTTTTGGCACTGATTTTGGTTAAATTGGTTTATGTCCGACTTGAAGGTTTCTCAAGCTAGTATTGATTTTTTGGGGTGTGAAAATTAGGTGTTCACAGTATTGTTGGATCATAGAAAATGTGAAATATTTGATAGGATCCATTTTGGGAACGTGGTGAGGTGCTTGTGGTAAGTTGACTTGGATATGAGGAATTCTTAAAAAAAAGGCTTCATCTAGTATTTGACAAACATCTTCCACTCTGACCATTTGTTTGGGAAGTGATACACTCAGAAAAGTGATAAGGTTCGTGCAGCACCAGATGAACTTTCTAGCTTACTTAGCGCTTGCGCTAAGGACAGAGTCAAACTTGGATTTGAAAAAAAAACCTTTCCCTTATTAGCCGGAGTACGCATTATTATAAAAATTATCAATCCAAGGAAATTATGAGGTAAAGATGAAATGGTGACAAAAATTGAAAGATAAAGAGAAGTAAAAGGAATAAAAGGTAGAAACTTGTAAAATTGACAAAGATTGATAAATTAGCTTTACATATAACAAACAACATATTTAAAGGCACAAATAATTTACACTAGAAAATACAACCTAATTAGGGATATGTTTCCTTAATATATATATATATATAATTTTTCAATTTTGTCTTTTAATTTTTCATAGAAAATAAAAATAAAACTAAATTTTATTTTATTTTTGAAGAGAGACAAATTGAATAAGGAAAATATCTTATTTTCAGATGGGGCAAATTGAATAAAAAAGAAAAAATGGTACTATTTTGTAATTTTCATAAAAGAAGGAGTATGCGCCCTCTTCTCCATAACATAACTCTGTGCTTGCCAACTATATACTACATAGTGTATACCATAATAGCATAAGAAAGTCCGAAAGACTCCTGACAACAAAATTATCATCAAAATGCATTGAAATGAACTCCAAACACAAATTAATATTAAATCATTTAATTTCTATTACCTTCATTCCATAATACTAGTCATATTTGAAGTTTTATGTCCTTTAAAAGAAATCATTAAATCTGTCTAAGTTACAATAAAGGAAAAGTTATTTTCGTGTCCCTGAGATTTTACAATATACATGACTTCGTCTTTGCTGTTTGTGATAATTATTTCGGAGTCCCTCACATACATCTCCGTTTAACTTTCTAGTCCTTCCATCAAAAAAGCAATATTTTTTCTATTAATTTTACTTAAAAAGATAGAAATAACCTTATTATGGGACCCATAAATATTATATTAATATTTTTAATTTTCCATCTCTCTCCTCTCTTTCCTTCCTATGCGCTACTTTCTCCTCTCTTCTTCCTTTGCATTTGTCTCATTACCGCCGCCAATTCATTCCGACGAACTCTAAGAGCTGTTTAGTGTAGCGGAGCTCCAACTAAGTACTGGGTCTGAATCGGAGAAACTTGCTACTCTCCACCTCTTAAAACGCTCGTTAGTTCCTAACCCTCCTTCCAACTCGGTTTGCTCCAACTCAAAATCGACAACAAAAATTTTCTTAGCACTTTGTTTGGTTGAGGGGAACTGTCGTGTGGCGGTCAAGGCTGGGACCGTAGTGTAACATCCCTTTCCGGTCCACCCGTAAACCCGAATAAACCGAGCCGAGACGCTACAAACTGGTTGACTGAATGAACTGACATGCTGAAATCATAATGTATAATGAATCTAATATCATGCTGAGATTGCTTATAGTAATAATGTACTGAATATTTACAAGACATGATACTGTTTACAAAATGGATTGGGCCCAACTGTGTGCCCTGTACATGCCATAAAAAGAATAACAAAATGAGTTTCTACCCTGAAGACCGAGTCTTCTATAGATGAACGGCAGCAGTTGTAAACGGACCCTCTACGGACCAATCTCAAAACCTACGAGTTAAACAGGTAACTCGCTGAGCAAATAAAGCTCAGTGGATATCTCAACATAAAACAACAATAAGCACACATATAAGCAAAAAGCATTATGTAAGCACATATAATCACACATAACATGCGGCTTTCATTTTACCTTAATGATCTTTCTTACTGTTTATTTTACTGTATGATTCATGCAGTAGCAAGTTAAAATATCTGTATGGCTCCATAAGGTTATAGTGAAACCGAGGTGATAAGAAAACTGTATAAACTGGATGAATACTGTATACTTGGCTGCTATGGCCCATATATAATCATATCCACTCAACGGCCTGTAGCCGGAGTAACAAACTGTATGAGACGCAGATCTGCTATCCTATGTCGCGACATGGCCTTATCGATATGGTTTCTACCTAACCTCAATGGAGCATAATGTTGGTATGTCAAAAGTATAACAATACATCATAGTAATAGTTCATCACTTCATAAATTATAATGTTCATATGATTTCACATCATTTGCATGCTTGGATGTTGTTTTAATCCATGTTCTAATGTTGTCTTTTTATTTTGAAATGATTGGATGCATACAAGTTGAGCAAGGAATCCAAGTACATAGAAAAAGAAAGTCCAAAAATGCAGGAAAAGCCAAGTCGCGAGCGCGCCTGTGGAAGTCGCGAGCGCGAGATGCAGAAAATAAGAGACAGTGTGTTATCAGGCACAAGTCGCGATCGCGTACTTGAAGGTCGCGAGCGCGTAGTGTGCCAAATGAGAGACAGTAAGTTTCAGGTGAAAGTGGCGAGCGCGCACATGGAAGTCACGATCGCGTAATGTGCAAAATGAGAGACAGTGAGCTTTCATGCCAACTACGCGAGCGCGCAACGCAAGTCACGAGCGCTTCCAGGCTAAGGGCCAACTTCGCGAGCGCGCACTTGAGAGTCGCGAGCGCGTAATATGCCAATTGAGAGTCAGAGAGTTTGAAGTGGAAGTCGCGCGCGCGCAGTGCAAAGTCGCGAGC
The DNA here is from genome assembly GCF_041381405.1 of Jatropha curcas. NCBI lineage: Eukaryota > Viridiplantae > Streptophyta > Magnoliopsida > Malpighiales > Euphorbiaceae > Jatropha > Jatropha curcas. The sequence continues at coordinate 25,808,878 of NC_143160.1, read as the reverse complement.
GCGCGACATGCTTCCAGCCTACGCAGTGCCAGGTCGCGACGCGTTTCCAGCCTGCGCAGTCTGCACTCTTTTGGTCATATCTCTCAATATACAAATCCAATTTGGGTGATTCAAAAACCCATGCAAAGCTAACACATAGAGGAACAAATAACTCTTCTATGACACTTCCTAATTCCATCATTAACTGGGGCCAAAATCAAGATGAAGTCCTCCCCTGTTTTCAACATAAACTCAATACCTCCCCTGTTTTCTCACCACTACCATTCTCCAACATGAAACAATATATTGTCTCAATAGCAACACACCACACAAATTCTCATGCAAAGACAATAATAAGAATCAAGAGATATCAAACCTTTACTCCAAAAAGCTTGAGCTCTGTTCTAGCTTCTCTTTTCTGCACCTTTTGAACTTTCTTCTCCTATACACAAGAATTCTCATAACTCATCTCCAATAGAACTAAATGAAATAGGAAATAACATCACACTTCAAGGAATTCTACTTACTTGAAGTTGACTTAATGCTTAACTATGTTGACAATTGAAAGAAAATGGGCGGGACAAGTAAGAAGAGAAGGAGAAACGGGAAAATGGGAAAGTGAGTTGATAAGAACGGATAGTCTCTAGATGAAATGACTTGGCTGTGTAAACTCCCCAATTGGTACCTCAAGTGTACAAAGGCTACAACTTAATACACAAGCTGTATATTTTAATGCAAACAAGTCCTAACCTTTATATGTAAATAAGTCCACTTCTAATCTCTTTCTACCCCAACCAGGTTTGGTTCAACTCGACTCAACTCAATGCAAGACTCGACTCGGTGCAAAGACTCAACTCGGTAGGATGTCACAATTCTCCCCTCCTAAATAAAAACTTCGTCTCGAAGTTTACCTGTTGTGAACAACTGCGGATACTGTTGTCGCATGGTTTCTTCAGATTCCCAAGTTGCTTCTTCTGTCTTATGATTCCTCCAAAGAACTTTTACCAATGCTATTTTCTTGTTCCGCAGTTCTTTCATTTCTCTTGCTAGGATCTGAACTGGTTCTTCTTCATAAGTGAGATCCGGCTGAATGTCAATCTTTTCTGCTGATAACACATGTGATGGGTCTGATCTGTATCTCCTTAACATTGATACGTGAAAGACATTATGAATCCGATCTAAGGTTGAAGGTAATGCTAGGCCATAGGCCAATGGTCCGACACGTTCAACAATCTCGTATGGACCAATGAACCTAGGGCTAAGCTTACCCTTTTGTCCAAACCTTAGGATCTTCTTCCATGGTGAAACTTTCAGAAATACTTTATCACCGACCGAATACTCAATATCCCTTCTCTTTAAATCAGCATAAGACTTCTGTCGATCACTTGCTTCTTTCAGCCGTTTTCTGATAATCTCCACTTTCTCTTCAGTTTCTCTAACCAAATCTGGACCCAAAATCTTCTTCTCACTAAGTTCTGTCCAACACACAGGTGTCCTGCATTGTCTACCATACAATGCTTCATATGGTGCCATTTTAATGCTCGATTGGTAGCTGTTGTTGTAGGCAAATTCCATGAGAGGTACATATCTGTCCCAACTGCCTTCAAATTCTATGACACATGCTCTCATCATGTCTTCCAGGATCTGAATGACTCTCTCTGATTGGCCATCTGTTTGAGGATGAAATGCAGTGCTAAAATGCAATTTCGTTCCTAATGCTTCCTGCAGTTTACCCCAAAACTTCGATGTAAACCTTGGATCACGATCATATATAATGGATGATGGAACTCCATGTAGTCGAACTATTTCTCTAACATAAATTTCGGCTAACTTGGCTAGAGAATAGTCCGTCCTAACTGGTAAAAAGTGTGCAGATTTAGTTAATCTGTCCACAATCACCCATACTGCATCATGCTTCCGCTGCGTCTGAGGTAATCCAGTAACAAAATCCATCGTGATATGATCCCACTTCCATGTTGGCACTGTTATTGGATGAAGTAACCCAGATGGCAGTTGATGTTCTGCTTTTACTTGTTGACATGTTAAACATCTTGTTACAACATGTACAATATCGTTCTTCATGCCCGGCCACCAATAGCCTTTCTTCAAATCTTGATACATCTTGGTACTACCAGGATGCATTGTATATGGACTGTTATGAGCTTCATGCAGAATCCTTTGTCTAAGCTCTCCTGTCTGCGGTACAACAACTCTGTCTTCATAGAATAAGACTCCACTGTTATCCACTCTGAATTTCCCACCATGATCTTCCTGTACTTGTTTCACCCATAGTGCTGTTTGTGCATCTTTCTTCTGTGCTTCTGCAACTTCCGGAACCCAAGATGGCTGTATTTACATCTGTGCTAGAATCACTCCCTGCTGTTGCAACTCCATGCGAATTCTCATTGCTTTCAAAGCAAACAATGATTTCCGGCTAAGGGCATCAGCTACCACATTAGCTTTGCCCGGATGGTAATAATGACATAATCATAATTAGCCAGAATCTGCATCCACTTCCGTTGTCTTGAATTCAAATCTTTCTGTGTTGGTAAATACTTTAAACTTTGATGATCCGTGTAAATGTGACACTTTTCACCAGACAGATAATGCCGCCATACTTTGAATGCTAGAACAATAGCTGCCAGTTCTAAATCATGGGTTGGATAATTCAATTCATGTGGCTTTAACTGTCTGGAGACATAAGCTACCACCTTCCTGTCTTGCATAAGTACACATCCTAACCCAATATGAGAAGCATCACTGTAAATCTCAAAGTCTTTACCTGACACTGGCTGGGTCAACACTGGTGCTTCAGTCAACTTTTTCTTCAAAGTGTCAAAACTCTGCTGACATCTATCATCCCATTGAAATACAACTGCTTTCTTCAATAATCTTGTTAAAGGTGATGAAATGATAGAGAATCCCTTTACGAACCTTCTGTAATAACCGGCTAAACCCAGAAAACTGCGAACTTCTGTAACATTTCTGGGTGGTCTCCAATTAACAATAGCTTCAATCTTCTTAGGATCCACTCTGATACCCTCTGATGATACCACGTGTCCTAAGAAAGAAACTTCTTCCAGCCAAAACTCACACTTACTGAGCTTGGCATACAGCTGTTTATCCCTCAATGTCTAAAGTACGATCCGCAAATGTTTATCATGTTCAACCCTGTCTCTGGAGTAGACCAAAATGTCATCTATGAACACCACCACAAACTGATCTAAATATGAATGAAACACGCAGTTCATGAGGTCCATGAAAACCGCTGGTGCATTTGTGAGCCCGAATGGCATGACTAAAAATTCATAGTGACCATATCGGGTCCTGAATGCAGTCTTAGCGATATCTTCTTCCTTTATCCGCACCTGATGGTATCCCGACCTGAGGTCGATTTTAGAAAACATACCTGCACCCTTTAATTGATCAAACAAATCATCAATGCGAGGCAATGGATACTTATTCTTGATTGTCAGTTTGTTCAGTTGTCTGTAGTCTATGCACAATCTAAATGATCCATCTTTCTTCTTTACAAATAATACCGGTGCTCCCCAAGGTGATACACTGGGTCTGATAAAGCCTTTGTCTAATAACTCCTGCAGCTGAATCTTTAACTCTTTTAGCTCTGCTGGTGCCATTCTGTAAGGGGCAATTGATACTGGTGCTGCTCCAGGATAGACATCTATAGTAAACTCCACTTCCCTCCTTGGTGGTAACCCTGGTAACTGTTCTGGAAATACATCTGGATAATCACACACTGTTGGTATATCTTGCACTTTTGACTGTTCTTGCTCTGCGTGTAATGCACATACCAAGTATGCTTCACAACCCTTCTTCTGAATTAATCTCTTTGCTGTCATGGCTGATATCACATTACCCAGAAAATCTCGCCGCTTCCCGACTACTATTATCTCTTCCCCTGCTGTAGTATATAATGTCACCCTTTTCTTTGCACAATCAACTATAGCCTGATGTCTGGCTAGCCAATCCATACCCAGAATAACATCAAATTCTCTAAATGGCAACTCCATAAGATCTCCTGGAAACTCTTTTCCATGTATAACAATTGGGCATCCTTCGATCACTGTATGGGTTTTTACTACATCACCTAGTGGATTAGTAACTACCATACCCTGACTCACATATGCAACTTCTAACCCTTTAACCCAAGGTTTAGGTACACTAATGTATAAATGTGATGATCCAGGATCAATTAAAGCATAAACTGTATGATCACCTAGAGAAAACTCACCAACTATTACATCTGGAGCTTCCTCCTCTTCTCTGGTTCGCATAGCATAAACCCTGGCTGGACCTCTAGTATCGGGTCTATCCACAGTCTCTGATTGTTGTCTCTGCCCTTCGGAGCTCTCACCTCTACCTCTGCCTGCTATGAACTGTGTAGGAACTCTTGCCCTCTTAGGATAGTCTTTCTTCTGATGGTCTGATGCTCCGCATAGCCAACATTTACCAGTCACCAACCAACAATCTCCACCATGCCGTCTGCCACAATGCTCACAAGGTGGAAAAGGATAACCGGCCGTCTCTGCACCTCTACTGGTGCCTCTACCAGTTCCTCTGCCTGAACCTCTACTACCACCGGCGGAACTAGCCACAACTGATACCGCTGGCATGTTAGCACCCCTAGCTGCGCCTTGGCTAAAGGAAGGTCTAGAACCGGCTGAACTACTAGCACCTCTGAATCTCTTACTTTCTGACTGATAGCTACTAGGTGCACTCTGAGTTTGGTCTCTCCTTTGCTGAGACCGCTGGCGTCTAGTACGCTGATTAGCCTGAATTCGCTCTATCTCTTGAGCTGCCTCTACCAAGGCTGAGAATTCTCTGAATCTGGAAGCTACCACTCCCATCTGAATCTCATCATTTAGACCTTCTTGGAACTTTTTACACCTTTCGGCTTCTGTAGCCACTATCTGTTTACCATACCTGCTTAGTCTAGTGAATTCTCTTTCATATTCAGTTACAGACATTCTATTCTGTCGCAGGTATAAGAACTCCTTCCTTCTCGCATCTAGGTAAGCCTCTGTGATGAACTTTTTCTTGAATTCGTCCAAGAAGAATTGCCATGTCCGCTGCTCTGTTGATACTCGCTGCTGAACAGTAGTCCACCATGTATATGCTTCATCTATTAGCAATGATGTGGCACAAATCAACTTGTCCTCTAGTGTACACTGCAATTGTTCCAGAACTCTCGATGTCCCATCTAACCAATACTCAGCTATTTCTGGACTATCATCCTTACTGGCACTGAATTCCTTCGCACCATATTTTCGAAGCTTCTCCAGTGGGGGCTTTCTTTCTCTTTCTATTACGACTGGTGCTTGAGGCATCACCCCTGCAATCTGTCGAAAAGTATCTGCAAGTTGCTTTAATAATGCCTCTTAACCTGGTGCTGCTGGAGCCTCACCCTCCACTGCTCTGGAGGCGTGTGACTCACTCTCACCCTCTTGTGACATCCTCCTAAAAGAACAACAACTGCTTAGTTCATCAGGGTAGTCATGGCATGTACACTATACTGACTTATGAATGCAAGCCCAGGGAAACTGAACCTAGGGCTCTGATACCAAAATTTGTAACATCCCTTCCCGGTCCACCCGTAAACCCGAATAAACCGAGCCGAGACGCTACAAACTGGTTGACTGAATGAACTGACATGCTGAAATCATAATGTATAATGAATCTAATATCATGCTGAGATTGCTTATAGTAATAATGTACTGAATATTTACAAGACATGATACTGTTTACAAAATGGATTGGGCCCAACTGTGTGCCCTGTACATGCCATAAAAAGAATAACAAAATGAGTTTCTACCCTGAAGACCGAGTCTTCTATAGATGAACGGCAGCAGTTGTAAACGGACCCTCTACGGACCAATCTCAAAACCTGCGAGTTAAACAGGTAACTCGCTGAGCAAATAAAGCTCAGTGGATATCTCAACATAAAACAACAATAAGCACACATATAAGCAAAAAGCATTATGTAAGCACATATAATCACACATAACATGCGGCTTTCATTTTACCTTAATGATCTTTCTTACTGTTTATTTTACTGTATGATTCATGCAGTAGCAAGTTAAAATATCTGTATGGCTCCATAAGGTTATAGTGAAACCGAGGTGATAAGAAAACTGTATAAACTGGATGAATACTGTATACTTGGCTGCTATGGCCCATATATAATCATATCCACTCAACGGCCTGTAGCTGGAGTAACAAACTGTATGAGACGCAGATCTGCTATCCTATGTCGCGACATGGCCTTATCGACATGGTTTCTACCTAACCTCAATGGAGCATAATGTTGGTATGTCAAAAGTATAACAATACATCATAGTAATAGTTCATCACTTCATAAATTATAATGTTCATATGATTTCACATCATTTGCATGCTTGGATGTTGTTTTAATCCATGTTCTAATGTTGTCTTTTTATTTTGAAATGATTGGATGCATACAAGTTGAGCAAGGAATCCAAGTACATAGAAAAAGAAAGTCCAAAAATGCAGGAAAAGCCAAGTCGCGAGCGCGCCTGTGGAAGTCGCGAGCGCGAGATGCAGAAAATAAGAGACAGTGTGTTATCAGGCAAAGTCGCGATCGCGTACTTGAAGGTCGCGAGCGCGTAATGTGCCAAATGAGAGACAGTAAGTTTCAGGTGAAAGTGGCGAGCGCGCACATGGAAGTCACGATCGCGTAATGTGCAAAATGAGAGACAGTGAGCTTTCATGCCAACTACGCGAGCGCGCAACGCAAGTCGCGAGCGCTTCCAGGCTAAGGGCCAACTTCGCGAGCGCGCACTTGAGAGTCGCGAGCGCGTAATATGCCAATTGAGAGTCAGAGAGTTTGAAGTGGAAGTCGCGCGCGCGCAGTGCAAAGTCGCGAGCGCGCGACGTGCTTCCAGCCTACGCAGTGCCAGGTCGCGACGCGTTTCCAGCCTGCGCAGTCTGCACTCTTTTGGTCATATCTCTCAATATACAAATCCAATTTGGGTGATTCAAAAACCCATGCAAAGCTAACACATAGAGGAACAAATAACTCTTCTATGACACTTCCTAATTCCATCATTAACTGGGGCCAAAATCAAGATGAAGTCCTCCCCTGTTTTCAACATAAACTCAATACCTCCCCTGTTTTCTCACCACTACCATTCTCCAACATGAAACAATATATTGTCTCAATAGCAACACACCACACAAATTCTCATGCAAAGACAATAATAAGAATCAAGAGATATCAAACCTTTACTCCAAAAAGCTTGAGCTCTGTTCTAGCTTCTCTTTTCTGCACCTTTTGAACTTTCTTCTCCTATACACAAGAATTCTCATAACTCATCTCCAATAGAACTAAATGAAATAGGAAATAACATCACACTTCAAGGAATTCTACTTACTTGAAGTTGACTTAATGCTTAACTATGTTGACAATTGAAAGAAAATGGGCGGGACAAGTAAGAAGAGAAGGAGAAACGGGAAAATGGGAAAGTGAGTTGATAAGAACGGGTAGTCTCTAGATGAAATGACTTGGCTGTGTAAACTCCCCAATTGGTACCTCAAGTGTACAAAGGCTACAACTTAATACACAAGCTGTATATTTTAATGCAAACAAGTCCTAACCTTTATATGCAAATAAGTCCACTTCTAATCTCTTTCTACCCCAACCAGGTTTGGTTCAACTCGACTCAACTCAATGCAAGACTCGACTCGGTGCAAAGACTCAACTCGGTAGGATGTCACACGTAGGGACTATGGTGGAGATTGCGATGGATGGAGAGAGCATTAGCGGCTTTGGATCAAACAGCGTACTGTGGAGGAAGGTGCGGCGGAGCTACGAGCACATGTGCTGGCCATGCCTGTGATGGTGGCTAAGATGGGGGAAATTACGCTCTCTGTGGTTTATAGTGGTGGTGTGTTGGATGAGCAGGTGCATCAGGTGCCGCTAGAAAAGGTGGCGTGTGCGGTGCTATTGGCTAACGTAGAAGAAGAAGAGAGGAGAGAGTAGGGCACATGAAGGAAAGAGACGAGGGAGATGAGTAATTAAAAATATTAATAAAAAATTTTATGGATCCCATAATAAGGCTATTCCTGTCTTTTTTAAGTAATATTAACGGAAAAAATGTTACTACCTCCATTCTATTTAGATAGAGAAACTTTCCTTTTTAGGTTTTCTATTTAGATAGAGAATTTTACCTTATTTGGTAACTTTAGAAAGCTAACCAAGTGAATAGTCCAAATTACCCTTATTTTATTTTCCATTTAAAGTCTGAGTGTAGGAGAGTTTTTAGGTAGTGGCAGACAAGAAATTATATACCCATTTAATGCATTTAAAGTACCAACGGCAATCTGTTGAAATCCAAAGACTGTCACGTTATTAAAACATGCACAACTTCTTAAGATACACACAGATTTAAGTGGGGTAGGATTTTCGTATGACAACATTATTTTAGGGTTCATTTCTGAAAAAAGATACCCATATGTTAAGAACTTCTCATCCATTGATTGGTATATACTCGTAAAGTCGTGAGCAAATAAAAGTAATTGAGCACAAACTTGAAGAAAGAACTGTGAATCACAAATGTAAAACTAACTGTGGACATATATTAATGACAACCACATGCATAAACTCAGAAAATGGGACACGAATAACAAAATTGTGAACATATAACCTAAAATTATGACACTAATCATCAATATGTAAACATATTTGCAAGAGGATGTTATATTGCTGTTGCCACTTCCTTTACAATATCAGTGTCGACCTTAATCACAGTAGACAACCTGCCATTCCTAATTAAGTTGTTCTTGGACATGTGTTTGATTTTTTTAAGATCTCCATCATACAAGTCTGTAAAGTTAGAAAAACCTTATTCATTTTAAGTGGAGGGAAAATATCATAAGCTTTTGTAACTGCATCTAGTAACTGGTCAATGGTTGTATGAGCCTCTCTGTGTTTGATTGAGTTAATAGCTCGAAAAAAATCAAGGTCTAGAACATTTAAATCAAGGCTATTTGGTGGTTGGAAAAGTAAATTTATGTTTAGACCTAATTGAAATGCTGCATGTGCAAATTCAACATCTGCCACATTTATATATGGCTTGGCATTGTCTTGTTGGATTAAAATAGTGTTTAAACCCATTTGTGGTCATTTTTCTTTGATTGCAGGCAACATCTTGCCAATTAAGATGTCTTTGATTACGTCTTTCATGATTGACATGATTGGCTTTGTTTCCACTATTCCTGCTATCCATTTTTACTATTCCTTCTAGCTAGCTGTTTGTTAATAAAAGGCCAAATCCCAATTTTACCATCAAAATGAGTTGTCCATTTGTGTCAAACTTAGCTCTAGCAATTACTGCAATTACTGCTACAAAAATAATTTTAGGAATGAAGCGCGTGCTTTTGCATTTACGCAAAGGCTCATCCTCATCATTTGCAAGATAAAATTTTTGTGTCTTCTTGCAGATGTAAAACCATTTTTCATCAATGTGACTAACATTTTCCATGTTGAGGAATGAAATTTTATTGTTAATTGTATCTGCATTGAGCATCGAAAGGCAAAATTGAACTCTGTTGCTTTTGTTCTCATCCTTCAGAAGTGGCTTGATTGCATTAGATTGTGCTCTGATTTTACCCCTTTTTTTATGAGTCTGTGCACATATGATAGTGAATGGCCTAGTTCATGAGAAAGAGAACGACTGGTGGTTCTTCTTAGAGGGATTTGTTTTATCCTTTCAGAAGGGATTTCAACTTGTTTCTTACCTCTATCCAAGGACATTTCACTCCAACAGTATCTTCTGACTCATCCTTAGCATTACACTAAATTTTGTAGACTGACTTCATAGAAATAGAAAAAGTTTCTGCAACTTGTTCAATACTGCGTGCATATTCCACACCCTTTTCCATGTCAACAAGCAATATTTTATTAACATAATTTTTTACTTCTTGAGAATATTTTTTTCACTTGTTTCCTCTTCTTATCGTTTGCGAAACACCATTTGATGGTTGAACAATCGGATTATCTGCAAAATCGTGTCTTCTTCATTGGGAGCAGATTTAAGATGTATGAACAAGTTTCTAAATATGGGTATATCTTCTTCAGTTGCATGCGAGTTTACTGGGACCAGGTTAAGATCAAATGATTTGGTAAGTTCATATTGAATCTCTAGATAGATTCGTTTCAGTTGTGAGATATTGTCCTTTTATATAAGGCAAGTTTATGAAATTTGAAGAGACTCTTTATTCTTCAAAAAATAAAAGTTTGCTCCAAACGCGAAAAAATTGCGCCTAAATTTTCAATGACAACTTCAAATTAGTTTTGGAGCCAAATTTAATTTTCGAAATTTTTGATTTTTACTACCAAATATGTTTTCAATCACTTTGAACTTTCCATTTTTAGTTTTTCTTTAATCCCTCATTAAATACACCAAAATTCTCTCTGCTACATGTGTGACCTTGTATAGAAAGTTGGGAGGGAGTTCATGTTGATTTGGGGGTAAATAAGGAAAGAAATGGGCAAATTGTAAAACCTCAGGGACCTGAAAATAATTTTCTCTACAATAAATTATTAATATATTAAACATCAAATTAAATTTTAGAATCTTCAGTTCTCACTTTTTTTTTTTTTTTTGAAGAATTGAAGCAATAATTATTGGTTATGTATAAAGGGTAAACATGAAAAAAAAATATTACTCATTGGAATCACAAATGTGACAAGTATTTTGGAATAAATTATTTTCTCAAATGTGATAAGTATTATGGGATAAAGGTAATATCTAATATAAACTCTGAATTTCATATGCATAAAAATGCCATTTTACTCCTATATGGAAAAATGCTTCAGGTCCATCTAAATACCTTTTATCATCGTTCCAACATTAAAAATGTGCTCAAACCATGTCTGAAATGAGCTAAGATAATCAAAGCATAAAAGCAATTAAAATCCCCTTGCAAAAAAAATGCCTTAAAAATCTTAGGGTTTCAAATTATTTTTCCTATATATATACAAGGAATATTCTAAAGAAATTCTTTCAAGCAAGTTAATAGTTATCTAACAAGTATCCATATGTTTGTTTAAGTGTTAGCACACTTTTTAATTTATGCAATTACCTATTTTTTTTCATCATGAAAACAATATAACATAAGTTATTATCTAAATGATCCAGTCAGTGTTTAGAAATGATTTAAGAATAATATTATATGTAATTAATAATAATCTCATCATTATAATAATGAACATCACGGTTTTCTTCGTGTAGTTCCAACATAACTTGTTATAATTGGTTTCTGATCAAAGCAGAGCACACTACCCTATGCACGGGCCAACCATGATGAAGTCCACAAAAATGATAAAGTGGATCACGTGGACACCTCCAAACGCTGGACACTGCTGGCTCAGTTCGTGGTCGATTCACCTACCGTGGGGGACTTATGAGAAACGGTATTTACCATAGGATTAAGGGACTTGTGTGTCCCATATGGGCTCTGTTCTGTGCCATCCGCTGAATTTGTTCTGTCTGTTTGAAGGGATATAATCGGTAAAATTAACTATTATAATAGTTATTAATTGTACTAGTTAAGGTTGTAAATGAACCGAGCCGGCTCATAGCTGTTCAAACTCATCTCGAAAAAAGTTCAAAAAAATTCGGATCAAATCAAGCTTGAGTCCGAGTTCGAGCTTGATCGTTTAGCAATCGAGCTAAGCACAAGTCTAACTATGTTCAGCTCGAAAGTTCGTCCAGCCTTATCGAGCTTTTATATATATATATATATATATTAGGTTATTTTAATTTCAAACCTCAAGCTTAAAAATTTTTAAGTTGGACTTCAGTCTAAAGTGGAGCTCGAGTCAAACTCGTGCTTTCATCGAGTCAAATCCAAACAAATTTTCAGACTTATTGAATTTCGAATCAAGCTACATTCTATTGAACCGAACTTCAAGCTTAAAAGATTTGAACTCGACTTATTTAACTCCTATTCTAGTAGCTGTAACTAAACGCTACCTTAAAAGCTATTCACGGCACAACGGCAAAATCTAAAATTAGCTAAAATTCGGCAACAAGGGACTTGGTGGTAGAGCGTCACTTCCAGGTTGCGCTCCAAAATATCCTAAAAATGGAACGTCAGTATAAGGCTCAGTATGTTTATCAATCAAGCAAATTCATCTTATCTTGCTCTCTTTTTTTTTTTTTTTTTTTTTAGTACTAGGAAAAGAGAATTCAAATCTAGATTTATTGTCAGTTCGTAAATATATTAACCATTAGGCTATGTCTTCGTGTGCCTATCTTGCTTTTAAATAATTTTCATTTTTTTTTCATTTTTAATTGTATCCTACCCTTTTTTTTATCCATCATAAATCAATTTTGAAATTATAGTATCAATTTTATTCAAATTCATAATTAAAAAAATTAATGTAATTTTCATATTAATTACAATAAGAAAAACTCAAATTAAAATCTGCACTTACTATATTATATTATCAATTTAGTATTGGAATTTCAATTTGAGCCAATTAAGTTTTCTAACTTTGCAAATTAGGTAAACTACCAAAAATTAAATGAATGACTTAATTAACCAAATTGACAAAGTTAAACAATTCAATTAACTCCAACGAAATAAAATTAGGTTCCATTTGGTTCTAGAAATAACATACCTTTAGAAAAAATTTTTGAAGGAAAAATATTTTTCAAGAAAAATATTTTTCCAAATGACTTATTTTCCGTTGTTTGATTACAATATTGAAAATTAGTTAAAAAATATTAAAATCTTGAACTCATAAGACCATAAAAATATAAATAATAATAGAAATTTAGTATTAAAAATTTTATTGTCAAATGAGAAAAATTCAAAAATATGATAAATTATGAAAAATTGTTGTTGAATGGTACTGGTGGCTGTTGATGGCCGGTGACCTATAGTGGTAGCTAGTAAATGGTAACGAGTAATAATGGCTACTAATGATTAATTAATAAATAAATAAAATATGAATTTATAAGGTTATAATAAGTTTTTCAATATCCAAAAAATATTTTCTTTTCTTGAAAATAGGAAGTCATTTTCCTTAAAAATGACTCAATTTTTCTTTCACTAGAAAAATATTTTTTTAATTATTTTTTTAAACGGTCCAAACAACAGAAAATTGTGAAAAATATTTTCCTACAATTCTTTTACAGAAATAAATAGAGCTTTAATTAGCTGTTTTTGGCAATTGCAGTAATCAATTGAATTAAAAGAAAAAAAAAAAAAAAAGAGCTTTAATAGGAGTGGCTATGATCAGTTATGGTAGATAGAGACTCTTGCATGTAGTTCTGTTTTAAATGGAGTGTTCCAAAAGCCCGTAACGACAAAAGGAGTAACTTATGGTGGTTGATGAGGCTGTCTGAGATGTTTGTATTGCAAGTGAGGTTTGGTTTGAATGTGGTTTACTCATCTCTCTGTACTTGAATTTGTTGAGTTCGGTGAAGAAAACTAAAATGAGTGACACACAAGAAATAAGCAAATCAAAATTTACCTATATATATATATATATATATATATATATATAATTGAATCAGTAGTAGTTAGACTAGAGCTTGCATGTCTGACAATGGCTGAAACTGAAGTGAATGCCATTGATAAACTTATCGCTACTAAAATGTTACTCAAGGCAAGTTTAGACAGCTCAAGAGCTATTTCCTCTGCTCTGCAAAAAACTGAGCAAAGATTAGAGGAGATGAATCAAAGATTACCACAATCTCTTGGAATTGCAACTAGACCAAATATTGGTATCAAAGAGCAAATTGACTGTGCCATCAGCCCTGCCATGGCAGTTCTAAAGATCTGCAATGCCATTGAAGAGCTTGAGAAAGCAATCTTATCAGACCGCCCATGTTCAAATCTTTACGCATACCTCTTAGTTGTTAAACAGCTAGAACAAGCATTAAAGTTTCTGGCTGCCAATTGTGGGTTAGCAATTCAATGGCTAGAAGGTATTCTTCAGTTTCTTGAAGATAATGATTTATACGCGTCGAAAGTGAATATGTGTTTAGGTATTCTACAGAAGTTGCAAGTAACTGACGAAAAAGCTCGTCACAACGGAGGAATTCTGTCTGCTGCATTTGATAAACTTGAAATTGAATTCAAGCGCCTTCTTGCAGAAAACTCCATGCCTCTATCAATAGCTGCAATGGAGAAGCTTCAGGCTATTATTAGCAGACTAAATGCGAACAAAAGGCTTAACAAGTGCATATCAGCTTATGTTGAAGTTCGAAGCATGAAAGCAAGAAGAAGGTTGGAAGCTCTGGAATTGAATTACCTTGAGAATCCACTCTCAGAATTAGATGATGTCCAAGATATAGAGGGTCTCATAGATCAATGGTGCAAACATTTGGAGTTGGCTGTGAAGAATGTTTATGAAGCAGAGTACAAACTATGCAATGAGGTTTTCAGATCTGATACTGATCGAAAGAGTTGTTTTGCAGAAATTGCAACAAAATCAGGACTCGTTTCTTTCCTCGAGTTTGGAACAAGAATTACAGAATGTAAGAAAGATCCTGTTAAATTAGTTAAGCTGTTAGACATTTTTTCATTTTTAGACAATTTGAGAACAGATTTCAACCGGCTTTTCAGCAGCGAAGAATGCTTTGAAATCCAACACTTGACGAGGAATCTCATCAGGAAAGTTGTTTATGGTGCTTGTGAGATTTTCTGGGAACTTCCATCACAAGTGAAGCTGCAAAGGCAAACTATTTCTCCTTCAGATGGAAGTGTTCCTAAACTGGCAAGTTTTGTAACAGACTACTGTAATCATCTTCTCAGCGACAATTACAAGCCATTACTGATCAAGGTTCTAACAATTCATCAAAGCTGGAAAAATGAAACATATCAAGAAACACTTATCATGAACCAGATACATTGCATAATAAAAGAAATTGGATTACACTTGGACACATTGTCAAAGGGATACGAGGATATGGCACTTTCATACCTTTTCATGATGAATAACCATTGCCATTTCAGTAACTTGAAAGGTACAAAAGTTGGAGATTTGATGGGTGAGTCCTGGGTGAGAGGTCACGAGCAGTATAAAGACTATTATATGACACTTCACTTGAAAGACACTTGGGGAAAGATACTTGCTCTTCTCAGCCAAGGCCAAGAAGATGATTACACAAGTAATGATTCTTTGACTGTGAAGAAGAGCCTAAAGGAATTCAATGAAGCATTGGATGGAATGTATGAGAAGCAGTGCAATTGGGTTGTACCTAATGACAAGTTGAGGTTAAAGATGTGTAGAGTGGCCGTAGAGGCCTTCGTGCCTGTGTATAGATGCTATTTGCAGAATTATAGCCATTTGGCACAAGAAGATGTGAAATATACAGCACAAGGTTTGGACAGTATGCTGAGCTCTCTGTTTCAGCCAAAGATAAGAATGTGTAGCAGCAACAAACAAAGAGAGTGGATACATCAAGTGAAACATGTAGAGAATACTGCTTATAACTTTCATCAACTGACTCTTATGGCTGTATGACTTTTTTGTAATTAATTTCAAATGTTCTTTTAACCAAAATTAGTTATACGAATTATGCAAATTAAAGATGATTTCTAGAATTAATTCCTTAACTTTAATGAAACAATGACTTGATCTAAATCTGAGTATTATAATACCCTAATAGTTAGGACTATAAATGATTCAAGCCGCTTGTGAGCTGCTTGAGATTCGGCTCGGAAAAGGCTTATTCAAGTTTGTTCAATAAGCTTAATGAGCCAAACTTAAGCCTGCTTAATAGCCTCATAATAAACAAGTTGAACTCGAGCACGTAAAGGAGCAAATTTTTTTTTTTTCTAACTATAAACTGAGCTCGAGCTCACCAGAGCTCAACTTGGCTCAACTTGTTTATAGCTTTATTAATAGTATAAAATAAAAAACTAACTTGCATTTATTTATTGTTTAAGAAAATCTAAAATACGTTTTAAGTGATATATCATTTTAAACAGTAATATATGATATTTACCATTTTACTTCAAACATAAGATCAATATGTTTAATTTATGGCAATTCTTATTTACAACTAATTATTGTAATTCTTAATTACAACATACTGTAAAAATGTCTAGTATAAAAGAATCAATGTATAGAAGAATCTTTACGTTGAACAAGTACAAGCACCACCAATTCCTTGTTTAGTAGCTTAGAGAAGCCCACAGAAACTAATACTTTTATGCTGAGTAGATCATCCAATGAACAAAATAAAGAACTAGAAATTGAGATTATAGTAAGCTCATTAGAACTCAATCATTAAACCGCATGTGAGAAAAATTAAACCCACAAAAGCATCAGATTTGTTTGTCTGAAGAAGAAATTATTTCCATCTCACTCCTAACACATTATTTCACAAAAAACTCCTGAGACAAAAATCCTATTTTACAATCCCCTATATGTTATCCTTTTCAACTGTTTCACCCTCTTAAAATCAGGCATATTATAGTTTTTTTCCACTTCCCAAGCAAGTTGTGACATACCATTGAATGAGGACTTTGCACCCTTTACATCAGTCACTTCTCTTGGGAAAGGAATTCGGACATCAAAAACACCTTTCTGAGGGCAGTAGAGTCGCATGTCGAAACCCAGCCTATCAACCCATATCATCTTCGCTTCCGTAACCTACATTTTTCATATGAACTGTAAGGACACATCACTTATATATAATTTTCCTTTCTTTTTTAATGTTTTAAGTAGCTTAGCTGCTTAGTGCTTAGGGAAAAAAGATCTAAAGATGGAAAGAACAGAAAAGGAAAAAAAGAAGAGAACCAGTGACTTCAAAAATTAATTTAGTAATTCCCATATTTTAATTCCATCAAATAGAAACAATGTCCATTTTACTCTTAATGAAAAATTGGCTTCTCAGGTGCCTTCAAACAATCGATCTCAGTTATTCCATGGCTTCAAGTGGTTTTGATAGAGCCTCACATTTTGTCCTTTAAGGAGAGAGTGATATCATTTAGACTGCAAAAGTTAAAGATTTTCCTTAGGGCGCATTAGCTGTGGGATGCAAGAAAACAGGTAGAGATCCTGAACCACTAAGAGCTGATAAAACTCTGGCTCAATTAGACAATAGAGAGGAATTTACACAAAAATTTAAGGCCCTTTCTGCATCTGATTTTTTGTTTCAGAGGCAATATTCACAAGAATTATCTTGTGAAACAAGAAAGGATAAATAAGATAAGCTCAAGGAGGAGTCTCAAGGAAATGAAAGAATGTCAAACATGATAGGCCTACCAATGCTCGTATTTTTCTGTATGCTCCTAAGTTCTACCAACCATGGGTATTTACAGGTATTTCACCTCCTCAATAGACGGTGGAGATTCATTTGATCCTACGGCTATTATTACATAGCTCCACCTCCTTAACATGTGATGCATATTGATCCATTCCAACTCCTTTACTTGCGACGAAGAGTGGTTGTTCTAGAATGTTCTACATAAGGCTACCTTATACTTTGGCTTGTGGACTAGCACGGAGGGATCTAGAAACCTCCCTTCCTGCCCACCATGGTAAGCATTCTTCTAGGCTTTTGGTATTATCTTGACTACCTCCTTGCCCTTCGCCATTTCAACCTCCCTGTACAGTACTCACCAATGTTGCAGCTTCCTCAATGAGGTCCCTTTAGCAACAACTACCATGACAATGATGTTGGAAGAACTTCCTGATAATTAAGTATGGATCACCTCGGACCTGCAGGAAAACATTGAATTACTTCTGATTCATCTTCCCTGCATCTTCTTTACATCATTAGTGATGGGAAACATTACTTTCTTCTCTTCAAATGCTTGCTTCATTTCTTTGTAGTGCCTCAAGAAAATTCTTCCTCATTGAACAAGCCCCATCAATACTCAATAATAACTTATGGATAGGCAACTCACATGAAAATATAAACTCAACATAGTCCTGAAGCTCTCTCACAGTATCATAATGATTGGTAAGAATCCCACAGAAATCACCCAAAGTTCTCCCAATTTCAGTAGGAGGTCATCTTCCATGAACCACTTCTTCCAAGCTTCGATATTATCAGCAATAGGTAGATCTTCTATTAGATGATCCACCCAGTTCAGGCTTGTCAAGTGTCTTCAAATGGTCCTCCTCCATGGAGGCTGTAACCACCTCCGTAATAATTTTCTTCTCTATTGCAAATATGTCCACCCTTTGAGACCTAAGTTACCTACCTACAACCACTCCTGGATTGCACTCCCCAGAAAAATTGACCTTGCATCACATATTCATCCATAGTAATTAAACGCACAATAGACGCAAAAGGCTGTTGGAACTGAGGCACTAGCCTCTAGGTGGAAGTGTGCACCCAAGCAAGGTGAGGTGCAAAAATTTAAAAAATAATAATAATAATAATAATAGAACACATGAAAATCATATTTTAAGTTACCAGGGAAATAAAATAAAAAACAAACATGATAAAAGAAACACACACAAATCAGAAACAAAACCAGCAGCATAACAACTTATATTTTAAGATATTGGAGTTTAGACAGAACTTAATAGGGAGTAGAATCAAGAACATGTAAAAGAAAAAAAAGAAGAAAAAAAGAAAATAGAAAGCAAATATAGGAAGAAAAATTAACAGAAACATATCTGAATGGCTGCTGGCTAGAAGCTGGATTGCAGGAAGTGACCGCTAGATGGAGTGATGGCTAGGTCGTAGAGCATATCACTGGTGTTTATGTTGCATTCTATTTATTTTATTTATTTATTTTATATAAACAGATGCTAACTGGACAACTTTTATAATGAAAAAAAATCCTAGGTGACCTGTTCGGAGGAAAAAAATATAAAGGCGTGCCTTTCTTGCGCAAGGTGCAAAAAAAAAGAGCAAAAAAGGCACGCACCTCTACCCAGAGGCGATCGCCTGACAGACATTTGGTGCAAGCACCTTGAGCCTCAAGTAAGACGCGCCTTTAATAACTACATGTTCTTTACATCGATTAATTGGTAGATAAAAGAAAAAAAAAAGAAATAAGAGGGAACTGCATTTTTTTATGCGATGAGCTTGTAATACAGAGAAATCGAAAAAAGAGAAGATTTTGGAAGTCGTAACCTGCAATAAGTTTAGGCATGTATCATACACAAATTCACAGTAGGGTTGTAATTAAATTAGAGAATGACTAAAATACCACTAAAAATTATACTAGAATACATTTGCATCGCACAATATAAAGCAAATTGACATGTTTGGTAATTTTTTTTCTATGTTAAGTAAATATTCAAAAAAAGATCTGGAGATACTATTTTTAAGATAGAAACCCAATGGAGATTAAAGAAAATTGCATTTGGAAATACCCTTAAAACTTACACTAGAATACACTTGCCTCTTACAATATAGAGCAAACTGACACATTTTTTTACAATTTTTTTTTTCTACGTAAAGTAATTATTCAAGAAAAGCTTTGAAGACACAATACTGACAGAGAGGAACCCAGCAGAGATAAAAGAAAATTGATCCTGACCTTGATCTGGTTATTAAGCTCTACGCTTCTAGTCTCTAATGAACTTATCCGAGGTCAAGTTCTTTGGCCATTGGCTTCAAAGTACCACTTACCATAACGATGAAAATTGCCCACTCCATACCCAAAATTTCATCAACCCTACTCGCATATTACTTGAATTTGCCTATAAATATATTTATCTATATACCAATTTTCAATAAAATATAGTTTTTACAAACTTATATATAGTACTTTTTTGAATAAACATAATAATATTTAAGTATCTCTTATATTTAATATGATATTTAAAATTTAATTGTTAATCTTATAGAAATCATTAATTATACATTCAAATGATAATTTAAGTAACCAAAATTTAGATGGCAGCTACACAATATACCAACTCAACTCAAAATGGATATTCAGTTTTAATCACATCCCTATAACAAATTAGTTTATGGACACTCAAGCCTTGTATAAAAACAATGGTGGGAATCACGGCCATGATCTTAACTCAAAGCCATTTCACAATGTTTCAGCTCTTACACGACAAAATTTAAGCCTGCTGTTGCATTATTTTCCACCTCTCTACAAGTAATTCAATAAGCGCCTAACAACAGCAGACAAAACATGAGAAGCAATTATTTCTCTGTTTTCCCCAGTTATTAACTTAATATCTTGCATATGTTATTCATTCCATCTTTTAACTCATATTTAATTACTTTTACTTGTCACTCTTACATGTCACATACATAAACATAAGCATAATCATGGCACCCCAAAATTTAGAAGTTCTTCATATTGCCCCATAATTCTAAAGGCAGTAATCTTTGCTTTATCTTCTGTTATATCCAACAGAACCTGGAATTTTTTTGACATCATTCCAAATGGAAAAAAGAAGAAAGATAAATGCTCTTTGTTGAAATCTTTGTAATTAAAGTCAATATTGTCTTTCCTAGTTTAGGTTTATTGTCTTTCCTAATTTAGGTTTATTCCTATTTAGATTTCTTCCTATATTGGAACAATCTTGTGTATATATATAGTGATGTAGAGATTGAAAATAATGAACCATAAAAAGAAATTCGAAATACTCTTTCAACATGGTATCAGAGCCATTGCCGTGAATTTTTCGGCAACGGTTTCGGTTTGAAACAGGGCTGAGATATACACAGTGCCGCCGGAGTTAGGAGTTGGCCGTCACCACCCAGCTCAGAAGGAAGAGGGACCGCCAATTGGCCCTCCGTCCAAGCCGCGTCGCCGTCCGACCACGCACGTGTGCACACGCGCCGCCAGAAGTTTTCGGCCATTCTTCACGCGCCGGCGCGTGCGGCTGTTTCCGGCAAGCTCCGTCAACGTTTCTTGTTCCGACGGCCTCGATTTGTTGTGACGTTCTTCCCTTGCTGGTTCTTCAGCACCAGTTTTGCTTTTTTGCAATTTTTTCTTTTTTTTGGTTTATTTCTGCCGCTGCTAGTTCTTCGCCACTGCCGCTTAAAAATTTTTTTTTCTGACAATATGGCTGACGGAAGAAAGGTAGATATGGGTTTTCACTCAGAGAGCCCCTCTCTTCAGATTAGTCCGGTGAAGTTAGATGGAACAAACTACCTGGCTTGGTCTCGATCTTGCTTATTATTCATTGAAGCAAGAGGTTTGCAGGGATACCTTGATGGTGGCGCAACTAAACCAATTTCGACAGATCCAGGCTTTAACAAATGGAAATCCGAGAATTCTCTTATTATGTCTTGGTTAATAAATTCCATGCAACCAACTATTTCCCGAGGCTATTTGCTTCTTGATACAGCTAAGAAGATATGGGATGCCGCTTCACAGACGTATTCGCAAACTGGAAACTATGCTCAGAGGTATGAATTGCGACAGAAAGTTCATGAAACCAAACAGGGAGATCTGACTATCGCTCAGTATTTTGCTGAACTTAGTGGGTTATGGCAAGAACTGGATTATTACCAAGATTTTCAAGCCAAATGTACTGATGATGCGACTCAAATTCAAAAGTTGATTGAAGTAGAACGTGTGTATGATTTTCTGGCTGGCCTAAACAACGAGTATGATCAAATTCGAGTCCAAGTTCTTGGACGAGATCCGTTTCCATCCTTGCGACAAGCATATTCTTTTGTACAGCAAGAGGAGACTCGGAGGAATGCAATGGTTCACAGATCTACAATTGACAAAGCAGGGTTGATTGCTAATTCTGCAAGTGAACATATACAGGCTGCCAAGAACGGTTCTTCAGACAGAGATCAATTATTTTGTGACTATTGTGGTAAGAACAGGCACACTAAGGAGTTCTGCTGGAAATTACATGGACGCCCAACTAAAGGGCATGGAGGAAAGCGGGTCAGTTCTTCTAGACTGCAGGCACACATATCTGATGGCGGAGCTTTATGTGAGGAAACATCTACTACTGGTAGCTTTTCTGATAAGGAAATTCAGTCCCTGAGACGATTGTTGTCACAGCTTGATTCTTCCTCAACTCAGACTGCAGCTTCTAATTTTGTTAATTCAGGTAATGCTTTTCTTACCTTTCTTGCAAAAATTGCAAAACCCTCTTGGGTTATAGATTCAGGAGCAAATAAACATACAACAGGCTCTATAAAACATTTCCTCACATATTCTAAGTATCAAGGCACAGAAAAAATTCGCATTGCGGATGGCTCCTTAGTACCCATTGCTGGCACAGGTTCTATTAACTGTACTTCCAATATTAAACTCTCCTCTGTTCTTCATGTCCCTAGATTCCCTATTAATCTGTTATCTGTTAGCTTAATCACAAAAGCGCTTAATTGCAAAGTAACCTTTTACCCTACTCATTGTATATTTCAGGAACTGAACACGGGGAGAACGATTGGCAGTGGTAGCTTGCGCGATGGACTGTATCTGTTGGATGACGTTTGTCGTTTTTCAAATTCGGGTACCGGTCAAGCTTTGTTAGGAACTTCTAGAAATCCTTCCCATGAAGTTATTCAATGGCATAGGAGATTAGGACATCCCTCTTTTTCTGTTTTAGGACGTTTATTTCCCAATTTATTTGCTAAGTGTGATTTCGATTCATTAGTATGTGATGCTTGTGAACTTGCCAAACACACCAGGCATTCTTATTCTCAAATTAATAATAAAAGCTTGATTCCTTTTGCTACTATTCATTCTGATGTATGGGGTCCTACTAAAACTGTCTCTCTTTCTGGTTATAGGTGGTTTGTGACCTTTATTGATTGTTGTACTAGATTAACTTGGGTTTATTTGATGAAAACAAAAAATGAAGTTTTTTCGTGTTTTCAGAACTTCCATAGAATGATTTGTACTCAGTTTGATGCGCATGTTAAAATCCTAAGAACTGATAATGGTACTGAATACATGAATGCAGTTTTTCGTACCTATTTAGATTCTAATGGTATTATACATCAAACTAGTTGTGTCAATACTAGTGCTCAAAATGGAGTCGCGGAAAGGAAAAATAGGCATTTACTGGAAGTAGCTAGGTCTCTTATGTTCACTATGAATCTTCCCAAACCATATTGGGGGGATGCTATTTTGGCTGCTGCTTACCTTATCAATCGAATGCCTCTTCGTCCTTTAAATTTTAAAACTCCATTAGAGGTTCTTCAAGGAAAAAACTCTTATATTGTACCTCCTAAAGTCTTTGGTTGTGTTTGTTTTGTTCATCAGAATGGTCTAAGCAAATTAGATGCTAGAGCCTTGAAGTATGTGTTTGTTGGTTACTCTGCTACTCAAAAAGGATACAAGTGTTATCATCCTCCTTCTAGAAAATATTTTGTGAGTATGGATGTTACCTTTCGGGAATTTGAGTCTTATTTTCCTTCCCAATCACCTCTTCAGGGGGAGAAATATCAGATGGAAGAGGTGATGAATGACGTTCCTTTCCAGGGGGAGTTTCCTGTAGACATAGATAGTAGGAGAGAACAGCCCAAACCTCTAGAAAGATTGAATAGACCTGATTTGAAAACCTACACACGACGGACTAATACAGATACAACCATGGAGCATGAGACCTCTGATCAACCGTCTTCTCCAATTTCAGGCTCTGAAAAATACAGCCGAACAAGAACTTGGTGAGTTTTCTTTAATTCCTGATGATTCTGATCCTAATCTTGATTCCAGCACTTCTGACAATGACCTTGATATTCCTATTACTCTTAGAAAAGGAGTTAGAACATGCACTAAACATCCCATCTCCCATTTCATCTCCTATAATGCTCTGTCCCCTTCCTATAGAGCCTTTGTTTTGTCTGTTTCTTCTGTTTCTATACCGCAGGATTGGCAAGAGGCATTACAGGACTCAAAATGGAAGGCTGCAATGGTTGAGGAGATGAGAGCTTTGGCAAAAAACGAGACATGGGATCTTGTAACTCCTCCATCAGGAAAGAAGCCAGTTGGATGTAAATGGGTGTTCACAGTTAAACATAAGGCAGATGGTTCCATTGAGAGGTACAAGGCCAGATTGGTAGCTAGAGGGTTCAGTCAGACCTATGGAGTTGATTACCAGGAAACTTTTGCCCCTGTAGCCAAAATGAATACAATTAGAATTTTGTTGTCTTGTGCAGCCAATCTTGATTGGGAATTACATCAGTTTGATGTTAAAAACGCTTTTCTACATGGTGATTTGAAAGAAGAGGTGTATATGGAGATTCCTCCTGGATTTGATGATGACAAGACCAGAGGAAAAGTTTGCAAGCTGAAGAAGTCATTATATGGGCTGAAGCAATCACCAAGGGCATGGTTTGAAAGGTTTAGTAAAGCTATGCTTTCTTTTGGGTACATGCAGAGCGATGCTGATCATACTTTATTCGTTAAACATCATAAAGGTAAGATCACATTGCTTATTGTTTATGTTGATGATATAGTGATGACTGGAAATAATGAAGAAGAAATGACTCACTTGAGAAATTTGTTAGCTAGGGAGTTTGAGATTAAGGATTTGGGAAAGTTGAGATATTTCCTTAGAATAGAAGTTGCTAGATCAGAAAAAGGGATTTTTATTTCTCAAAGAAAGTACATCCTTGATCTCCTTAAAGAAACTGGTATGTTGGGATGTAAACCCGCAGAATCACCTATTGAAGCCAATCATAAGCTTCAAGCTGGAGTGGGAAGTTCAGTTGATGTTGGCAGGTATCAGAGATTGGTCGGGAGGTTGATTTACCTTGCCCATACTAGACCAGATATTGCCTATGCTGTAAGTTTAGTGAGTCAGTACATGCATGACCCTCGGGAGTCTCACTTAGAAGCTGTGCATCGGATTCTAAGATATTTAAAATCAGCTCCTGGTAGAGGACTTTTATTTTCTAAACATGGCCATTTGACAATAACAGGCTATACAGATGCGGATTGGGCTGGTTCTCTTAATGATAGGAGATCAACCTCAGGATATTGTGTTTTTGTTGGAGGAAACCTTGTCACATGGAGAAGCAAGAAGCAAGCTGTTGTTGCAAGGTCCAGTGCAGAAGCAGAATATAGAGCTATGGCACAAGGAATATGTGAACTCCTATGGTTGCGCAGATTAATGGAAGAGTTAAAGTTGGTTGAAACAACAAATATATCCTTGTTTTGTGATAGTAAAGCAGCCATCAGTATTATGAATAATCCAGTCCAGCATGATCGAACTAAGCACATAGAGATTGATCGTCACTTTATAAAGGAGAAGATAGTTGAAGGCCTTATAAATGTCTCCTATATAGCTTCAAAAGAGCAACTAGCCGATGTTTTCACGAAGGGTTTGAATAGCAAACTGTTTCATCCTTTGGTTTGCAAGTTGGGCATGAGTAATATCTATGCACCAACTTGAGGGGGAGTGTTGAAATCTTTGTAATTAAAGTCAATATTGTCTTTCCTAGTTTAGGTTTATTGTCTTTCCTAATTTAGGTTTATTCCTATTTAGATTTCTTCCTATATTGGAACAATCTTGTGTATATATATAGTGATGTAGAGATTGAAAATAATGAACCATAAAAAGAAATTCGAAATACTCTTTCAACACTCTTTTTTTTTTCAAGCAATAAGATGAAGGGTTCAAGTTTCTAAGCCTGAATAGCTGAGCAAAAAATGTGAAGATTGCAGCAAGAATGAAAAAAAGCTGGGTTCATTGCAAACCTGGAAATCCAAATCAACGAATATATTGCAAAACCGGTGAACATCTTCAATGTTTTTGGCATTTATCTCATTAACAACTGCTTCTGCAAACTCTCTAAGTGGATCAGGGCTGGCATTTCTATAATCTGATGAAGTGACCCATACACCGTCCTGAAAAAATTCCAGACATAAATTTAATCATGGGAAAAGGTAAGTTCAAACAAACTATCCATCCCAGGACAGAGTATGACAAAATTGCTCAAACAAATAAAATAACAAACACCTCCATTATGTCTTCCATTTGAAGTACCCGCTCCACGTTGATACTATATATGCGCTCATCGTCCACATCTTCTCCAAACCTCTTTTTCCACATTGATTGACGCCACTTTTTAAAAGAGTACATGCAAATAAGACTAATGAGCCAAGAGACAATATCATAGCAACATATGTAGGAAAATAGGCATGAATTAAGTTGCACAACCAGGTTGAGGAACAACAAAACCTAGTAGCTCATATGGTGTGTGTGTGTGTGTGTGTGTGTGTGTGTGTGATCATGCAAATGTGAGCATGTCTACTGCCCAAGTATAAAGCCTCCGGTGTAGCAAACTAAGCATCTACTCTGACTCCAAAGCATCTGTAGAACTGTTGTCCAACCTTCCAGAGTTTTCGACGCACAGGATTCTCAACGAAGCAAATTCTTAGCATACACCCAAATGGATGGTCGCAGTTGGATAATCTGATCTTCTACTGGAGGTTTTATTAATAGAACTTTGAGAGGTTTCATTACATTGGCTTTGATATCAAGAGGGAGGAAGATAACAACGTGAATAACTTGCTTAGAGGCTTGGCCTCTCCAAATCTTATTTATAGACATATAAAGTACAGTAACATGTGTGTCACTTACCACACGCTGTCAATGCTGCCTGTATATGAAGTATTACAATGAAATCAAGGAAGCCATTTTATTTAATTCTTAATCATTATTTAATTATTAATTATGAAATCCATGCTTCTTGCTATAAAATTTCTAATTGGGAATTTGAGAGTTTAGCAACAGTTAGGACTTTCCATTAAGCATTCTTAGGAAGTTTTTTGCTTACTATCATGTTTGCTATTGGATTAGAACTTTCTTCACATGGGATTCCTAATCCCAAAACCAATAGGTTATTAGCTCCATGCAAGTCCTTTTCTACTATGGGATTCTAAGCCTAAAAGGAATAGGATTCAATATTAAGTCTATAGATGCCTATGTGACAGCTATATTTCTTATGTTCTTGATAATTGAATTATAAAACTTCTATTTGAAAAGACTAGGTGCCTCCTTTTCCTCTTGTCTCTCTCTCTCTTCTTCTTCTTCCTCCTCTCGGTTGCTGCTGCGATCATTTCTTCTGTTGCTACAGTACCTTGGTACTGTTTAGAGTCCTCAGAATCTTCAACTTCTTTCCTTCCCACTTCAATGAGACCTAATTCAATTTCCCAAACCTAAATTCTCCTTTTCCATTTAATCTAAAATTTAATATCATCAACCATTTAGAATTTCCCGCGATAAGAGCATTGGTAGGATGGTTCCTCAACCTGTACCTTCTCACATTAGATCTAACTTGCACATAAATGTTAGAGTGGAAAAGAATGTAGACCTAATGATTAATATAAAGGCAAGATTAGGTATAAAGCACCAATTTTTTTTCTATGTATTCTTTTGAAAGCATTTCTTTAATTGGAAAGTTTCTAGAACTCTCTTGAGGTTTAGCGTACTTCACAGTCAAGTCCCTACATTTTCAAAAATTAGCACCCAGTCCTCACGAGATGCATCAGAAGAAAATAGAAAGTAAAGAGCTAAAATATCATATTTGAATTCGGAAAGTAAAGTGAAGTGAACTAAACCATTGAGCACATCTTATTCCAGTTAATTTCACTTAACTCACCAAAGAACAATTTGTTAAAATCTTATTGTTAGACCTCTATTTTTTCTATAATTTATCAATGTTAATATATAAAATAAAAAGGGTGCCCCTAGTGTAGATGGATCCTCTCGTTGTGAGAGTCACGGGAGGGTCATCTATTGTCAGCAGTTTTCCCCTTATACTTTTGCAAAAATGCTGTTCACACAACTCAAACCCTTCAATGTATGGAATCATACACCGAACCACATGGAGGATACATGTACTGGATATATGAGATAACAAACCAGATGATCAAAAAACTAAAGTGGTTCCAATATAGAAAAAAAAAATTATTTACATTTGAAACCCAAATTAGTTTTTTTTCGAAATTTCAATATGCGGAATAAAGTTGTTAGCTTTCACTCGTGGCAGCAATTGATTGGATAAACGAATAGGAATTTAAATTTGTGAAAGAATACATTGATTGGCACGAATCACCAGATGCATTATTCTCCAGTTAATCATAATAAAAATGCCATATTCAATGCCTGATTCAACACAAACATTGATTGGCATGATTCAAGAGATGCATTAGTCTCCAGTTAATCATAACAGAACTTCCACAAGAATGCTTTACTGTCTTTATAAAATAAGAAGACAACCATTGAATTTCAATATGCAATAAAAATCAAAGTAATTGCCAATATATATATATATATATATATATATATATATATATATATATCAGAGAGCATTCTTAAGTTACCTTCAAAACCTTCTTGTCCTCTGGCTTGTGGAGGCTACCTTGAATTGTACACTGCGGAGTCCGCATTCCACACTGTTCCAACTGATCCATACCAAATTCAGATTAACCTACGAACTAATTACAGTTTCTAAGGATTTTACTAAAACAAGTAACCAAAATAGCTTTCAATACCTGAACGTGAAGGCTAGACCTCTTGTCAACAGAGATGTGGTTACGAGAGTCACTCAAGCACAAAACCGGAGTCCCATCATCGTCAACGGCAAAGCGAACACCAACACCGAGTGGCCAAGTGTCGTTAGTCAAAGTAGAAAGAGTCCCAACTGAAGACAACTCCATGATGGTTCTTGAAACCTCGGCAGGAGACGGCTTGTCATTGGAGGAGAAACCCACATGGGCAGGGTCTGAGACAGTGGAAACAGAGCATTTTACCGAGAATTGGCGCTTTGGAAGAGTGAATTGGAGTTTGGCCGTGGGTTTTGTGAGAGTGAGTTGAAGAAGAGAAAAGTTAGCAGTGAGAGATTGGGTTTGAAGATGCATTGAAAAGATTAAAGAGAAATTTCGGTACTAAACTGAATTTCAATTTAAAGAGCGGAAATGATTGAAGAGAAGATAGGATGCAGATACTGACAGCGTGACAATGAGATGCAATAATCCAACAAGGAAAAGAACAGATTTAGGGGGGCAAAAAAACGAAAATTATCTTTAGACTAATTTATTTGGAGAAATTCGAAATTTTTAATATTTGTAATCTACCAAACATGTTTTTGTTTTCCGGAAAAACTTGTCTATATCAAAAATTTACCTAGATTAGGTCTATCGTCGTCTATGAATCCAATCAATGAATATAAAAATTACTCTTGACTTATCATGAGAAAGAAAAACAAATCAATACTCTTGTCAATTGCTAGCCAACGTAACCACTAAAAAAAATAAAGATTTTAGAGATAGCAATTATTTAATAAAAATTCATATCATCAAAAATAAATTAATTTAATTTTAATTAATTAGTGTACTATTAACACATTATCATGTATATGCATCACATCTCATTATATTTCTAATAAAATATTTTTTAATCAAACAAATTAATTATATAATTCAAATATTTGAGTTGAAAATATTTCTCTTTTTATCCTACCTAATTATATGAACGAAGCTTTATAAATGTCATTTTGTGACTTATAATTTCTACTTAATTAGTGTTAGAATTCGTGCGATGTGCGGAGCAATATTTAAATATGAAATAATTTTTTATAATTTTAACACAAACACAGCACGAAAATTAGGCGATTGACACGAATACGACATATTTAATCCACTTAATATCATAAACAGGTTAAATGGTCGTATTGATCCATATACAATTCGTGTAACCCGCTTAATATAATAAATAAATTAAGTGGATGTCTTGACCTATATATGACACACTTAACCCGCTTAATGTATTTTAACTCTTAACCTATTTAACTCCATTAATATTTAAAAATAAACTTTCACACGTAAAATGTATAAATTCTTCAAGATTTATAATTAAAATAAAAAAGCAATACAGCAATAAAATTTAAATAGGTTTTAGTTGGAGTATTTATATCTAACACTAAAATTATCTATTTACTCTTAAATAAACGGGTCACTCGCCTAACCCGACACAACACATTTATAATCGTGTCATAAATGGGTGACTCGTCTATGACACGAACTCGTTTAACTTTAACCCTAACTCATTTATTTCTCGTGTTATGCGAATCGTGTTCGTGTGTCGTGATCCATATTGACACCCCTAGTATCACCTGCATCAAAAAAATGCACCTACACTATTAATATATTGTTCGATAGTGATAATAATTTTGAGAATTTAACTAATTATATTGAAATAAGAAATTAAATATTTTTATTTTATGTTTATGATTTATTATAAATGATTATTTATTTATTTAAAATATTAATGTATTATACTTATTTAGTGTAGTGTGTCCCAAGTGTGTGGATCTCCTACTTTTTTAAAAATTATCGTATCGCGTATGTTCCTGTATCGCGTGATGAAGTATTTTTTTTCATTTATTTTTGTATCTTTTTTATTAATGAATAATCAAAAAAATAAGAAGGGACTAAATTTTTTTCGAAAAACTTGTTACTTATTTTTTTTAGATATAAAAGAAAAGTAAAATTAATTTTTCTCTACAAATTTATTTTTATATTTTTTTATTTTCTTTCTAATTTGAAGAAAAAATTATCGAAATTCTTTTCCCTTATATTCCTTTCTTATTCCAAATAAAATAGTTTTTCTTGTTAATATTAATTTAGTTTTTTTCCTCCTATATCATATTATCTGAAAATATAATTTTTTTCCCCTTATAATCAGCACGATGCGTGGGGTAATATTATAAGATGAAATAATATTTTATAACATCGTTCAAAAATAGTAAAATTATATAATAAAATGATAAATTGTATCTTACTGAGATATGCCGAAAAGTTGTGATGCTAAGATATGTCTTCTTAAGTATCATGTGAAACTTTTCATAGCGTATGCAATAGTAAAAGTCATGCATGGTATGCCCTACATAAAAAAATGCATACACATTATTAATATATTTTTCAATAATGATAATAATTTTTAGAATTTAACTATTGAAATAAGAAATTAAATATTTTTTTATTTTATGTTTATGATTTATTATAAATAATTGTTTATTTATTTGAAATATTAATATATTACTTATTTAGTGTAGTGTGTCCTAAGCATATGGATGTCCTACTTTTTAAAAATTGTGATATATGTACGTTCTTGTATCTCGTGTCTCATGTTCGTGCAACTTAGCTCTTATTATATGAGACAAACCCTTACACTAGGCTAATCAACCAAGGTTTTTTTTATTATCAATAAAAATAAAGTGTTTTTTTTTTAATTTGCTTTTGTATCATTAAAATAAGAAATTAAGTATTTTTTTTATTTATTTTATGTTTGTGATTTATTATAAATGATTATTTATTTATTTGAAACATTAATGTATTACTTATTTAGTGTGTTATGTCTTAAGCGCGTGGATGTCCGACCTTTTCTAAAAATAGTTGTATTCGTACCTTCTCGCATCTAGTGTCCTGTGTCCGTACAACCTAACTCTTGGTATATGAGATTACTCCTTACATCAAGCTAATCAACCAAAGTTGTTTTTTATTACCAATAAAAATAAAGTGTTTTTTTTTTACTTTGCTTCTGTGTCATTGAAATAAGAAATTAAATATTTTTTTATTTTATGTTTATGATTTATTATAAATGATTGTTTATTTATTGAAAATATTAATGTTTTACTTATTTAATGTACTATGTTCTAAACGTGTAGATGTCCTACATTTTTTTAAAATTATCGTATTCCGTTTTCATGTAACATAGCTCCTAGTATATGAGACTACTCTATACACTAAACTAATCAACAAGGTTTTTTTTATTACAAATAAAAAATAAAGTGTTTTTTTTTTCATTTGTTGTGTTTATAATTTATTATAAATGATTTTTTATTTATTTAAAATATTAATATATTACTTATTTAGTGTATTGTGTCCTAAGCGTGTAGATGTCCTACTTTTTTTAAAATTATCGTATTTCGTACGTTCTTATATATCGTGTCTTGTGTTTGTGCAACCTAGCTCCTGGTGTATGAGATTACTCCATACAGCAAGCTAATTAACTAAGATTTTTTTATTACCAATAAAAATGAAGTTTTTTTTTTTTAATTTGCTTTTATGTCATTGAAATAAGATATTTAGTATTTTTTTTATTTTATGTTTATTATAAATGTTTGTTTATTTATTTGAAATATTAATGTATTACTTATTTAGTGTAGTGTGTTTTAAGCGAGTGAATATCCTATCTTTTTTAAAAATTATCATATCCCGTACGTTCCGTATCTCGTGTCTCGTTTCTATGCGATTCAGCTCCTGATATATGAGACTACTCTATACACTAAGCTAATCAACCAATATTTTTTTATTACCAATAAAAAATGAAGTATTTTTAAATATTTTTTGTGTCATTGATATAAGAAATTAAGTTTTTATTTTATTTCATGTTTATAATTTATTATAAATTAATGTTTATTTATTTAAAATATTAATGTATTACTTATTTAGTGTAGCTTGTTGTGGATGTCCTATTTTTTAAAAAAATTGTCGTATCCCACACGTTTTAATTTATATTTTCTAAATTGCTTATATATTGTTTATTTAATAGTAATATATTATTTATTCACAATCTTTTTAAGTGTGTGGATTACTTATTAATTGTTTTATAAGAAGAAATAAATTTATATTAATGTATTAAATTAAATGCTAGAGATAATCTTTTTATAGATATTATTTTGATTGAGGGAGTATTTGAAAATATAGAACAATTGATCTTTTTATAATTTTTAAAATTGTGCTAAATTGCGTGAATTCTAATATCAGTCATTCTATAATTCAAAATAATGCCAAGTGGCAAACTGTGCTACTTACATCTGGCTTCCATGTAAAACAAACTATCTTGCTTTTATATTATATAGATAAATATATATTTTTCAATAGTGATAATAATTTTGAGAATTTAACTAAATTATATTGAAATAAGAAATTAAATATTTTTTATTTTATGTTTATTATTTATTATAAATGATTATTTATTATCATATCTCATATGTTCTTATATCTCGTGTCCCGTATCTGTACAACCTAACTTTTGGTATATAAGACTACCCATACATCAAGGTAATCATTAAAATAAAAAATTAAATATTTTTTATTTTATAGTTTGGGTTATATGTATTTTAATTTAATTTTAATTTAAACTAATTATATTAAAATAAAAAATTAAGTATTTTTTTGTTTTATTTTTTATTTATTATAAATATTGTTTATTTATTTTCATATATCCCGTCCGTTCCGTATCTCGTATTCTGTGTCCGTACAACCTAACTCCTGGTATAAATTAAGTATTTCTTATTTTATGGCTTGGGTTTTTTATAGTTTGATTAAATTTTAATTTAATTTAATGCATTATCTTCATGAGATGTAACTAATAGATATTGTCATAATAAAGACATTATTTAAAAATATAAAACAACTTATCTTCTTATAATTGCTGTCATTACACCTTTATCTTCTTAAATCGTGCTAAATAATTATTATCCTCCTCATACTTGGTAATTTCAGAGGCTTACACTTTGCTTCTATATAATGCAAACTGTTCTACTTTTATATTTTATAAATTTTTTTCTAAATTCATTTATATTTTTTTAATCCTATTTTATTTTAATTGGATTATCAAATTGCATGAATCTACGTAGAACGCATAAGTTAACATTCTAATGTTAAGTGAAAGTTTATTTTTGTTAATAATTTTCTAGATAAAATATTAAATTATTTACTAATAGAAACTTTTTAAGAAAATTTATTATAAAAATCTATATAGTATGAATTTCAAAATCTTTTAATCTGTAAATTGGAATCTAGATTTTGAATTGTACACACACACAAAATTTTTTTGGCAAATATGTTATATTATTTATATCATAATTATTAATTTTAACATTTACTTTATAAATATTGACATACTAATTAAGTCACTTACAATTAATGTTTCACCATAAATTGTATATATTTCACATATCTTTTATTATTCATGTAAATTATTTTTAAGCAATCTGCCTTTCATATAATTGTTTTGAAAAGGAACCTTCATATAATTTAATCTCCTAATATAATATTTACAAATGTTATTCGTAAATAATATAAGCTTAAGAATTGGAGGGAAAAAGATCAATCACACTACTTACTAGGTGATGTATAATATAATAAATTTTTTTTATCAATTCATATTTTACTAGCAAATCAAAGAAACCTAAAACAATAGGTTATTATAACACATATAAATTGATTAGACTAAAAACAAATGCAAAAATAACTGTTTAATTAAATGAACTATGTTTTGAATAAAAGGCTTAATAAAAACTCTAATCCTAGCCGCTTTGCTTTTTGTCTACCCTAATGGCACATTTTTCTTGATTTTGTCGAACTTTACATTGATCTTGTTGAATGCCAATACAATGGAGGATGAGTTGTTGTGTTTGTCCATTCGCGATGAGGGAGATGAAGGCTTTTAGGTTAGAATAAAAGTTGTTGAGCAGGAATCGGGGTATGCCTTTTGCTTAGCAGGCATGTTTTTCACTATGAGCCCTGTTGCATTTTCGACTATAAGGAATCTATTTGCTGATCCATGTCATCCCTTAGGGGCATCACTATAACTGAACTGGGTGTGAACCGGTATTTATACCGTTTTTATAATGATATTGATATAAAGTGGGTCATGAGCGGATCTCCATTGTAGTTTAATAAACATTTATTGGTTTAGCATCATATGCAAAAAGGTGAAGATCCATTGCACGTCCCATTGCTATTTGCTGACTTCTGGGTGTAGGTCCATGACCTGCCCAGGGGACTTATATCGGAATATATGGCGATATTGTTAAGGAACTTTATTGGCAAGTTTAAGGAGTATGATGCACGTATAATTGTGAATTCAAATCCCAACTTTATGTGGATTCGGGTTACTTTGCACACATGGCAGCTATTATGGAGGTGAAAGAAACTTATAGTCAAGTCGGGGATGCTTTCTTTGTACAGTTTTATTATGAGAAACTACCTATATTTTGCTTCTTACGTGGTAGATTGGGACACAATGACAGCTTCTATGAAATAAGGCTAATGAAAAAGAAGGAGGAAGCTCAGTTTGATTGGGATGAGAGAATTTGGGTTCCAACAAGGATAGGGATACAATTGTTGAGTGGGTGGTTGAGAGAGGAAGGGAAGGAGAGACAGGAGGCGAGGGAGGGGGTTTTACAAGGGAGTAGCAATTTCTATGCTCCAAACAGTAAGCATAAGGAGTTTAGGGAGAGTTTCTATAGGAAGGAGGCAAAGGGTATCATGATATGGCGAAGGAATGGTTGATGGATTTAGATACTATAAATCTAATGATAAGAAGGGAATTAATTACTACTTATGAGAATGAACCCTTGGCTAATAAGGAGGATGGTAAAAAAAGACCTATAAAGCATACATCTACAACTTTGAATGTTTCTTACACTAAGGATTCATCTGAAGTTATAACAAGTTCTGTATCGATTAGTCCTGTGAAGCTGGACAACTAGAAGAAATAAGATTATTGAGCTGGAACTATCGAGGGATTGGCAACCCTCGGACGATTTGAACGCTCAAGGATATCATCTTGAGCTACAAGCCGGCTGTTGTTTTTATGTTGGAGACTTGGGTACAAGAAAATAAGATTAGTGAAGTTTATAAGAGAGTGAGATTTCAAAATAACTTTACAGTTGATAAGATTAGAAAGGGTGGGGGATTAAGTGTATTTTGAAATAATGATTTGAAGCTACATGTTATGTGGTATTTGAATAACTTTATTGATTGCAATGTGATGGTGGAGTGACGTTTAGTTTGTTTACTAGTTATTATAGATGTCCTGAATGAAATAGGAGGAGAGTTTCGTGGAATCTACTTTGAGCTCTAGCTATTAGGATGATAAGTCTTGGATTTGTTTGGGCCACTTTAATGATATTCTTAAAGTTGAAGAAAAGTAAGAAGGTTCGGAACAACCACGTATTTGTTACAAGGCTTTAGGGAAGCGATTACTGACTGTGGTCTCGTTGAAACACCTTGGTTGGGTTATGAGTTTACGTGGGAACAACGAAGGGAAAGAAGCTTTAATATAAAAGAAAAGTTTGATCAAGCTTTTGTGAACTCAAAATGGTGTGACTTCTTTCGTGATGGTCACACTTCTTGCTTGACGACACCGATATGAACTACAGACTTGTGATGTATGATTCGTCTATAGAGAAACAGTTTGGTGGAGATAGAATTTTAGGTTTGATAATTCCTGGATTCTTGAAGCAAAATTTGAGCTGGTGATTCGAAGAGGATGGCAATCAAAATCGAATGGTCTATGGTCGAAAAGAAACGGGAATGCATCGATGAGATTCGGAGGTGGAGTCAGGAAAGGAATGGAGCATTGTGATCGCAAAAGAAACGGATTCATCAACTCTTGACTGATATGAGCAGTCTTCAGAGATGGAAATTGATTGCCTTAAATCAAACTGGAATAATATCTTAAAGATGGAATAGACTCAATTTAGGTAACAAGCTAAAACGCATTGGCTCCTGCATGGTGATAAAAATACAAAATATTGTCATGCATGCATTAACGGATATAGGGTAACAAACCAGATTCGAGGACTAAGATCACAATGAGGGCAGTGGGTTGAGAGCAAGCAGCAATTCACAAAGAAATTCTTGACTATTTTTTTGATTTCTTCTCATAGTTAGAAGCCGATCCAAGTCGAGTAACTCATCTCATTCATAACAAAGTTTCATTGGAAGAGAATGAAGCATTTGACTTGGAATTTACGTATGAGGAATTTAAGGAAGTTGTGTTTAGTATGCATCCCAACAAGTCACCAGGACCAGATGGATTAAATGCCATGTTTTTCTAAAAATACTGGACATTATCGGACAAGATGTGGTGCAGGAAGCCGAGGAATGGCTGCGATGAGGTATTTTTCTAGATTCCTTGAATTATGCTCTTATTTAGTTAATCCCAAAAAATAATAACCCTGAGAATTTGAAAGAGTATAGACCTATAACTTTGTTTTATGTATTATATAACATTATCTCTAAGTGCTAGCTAATAGACTTAAATCTGTCATTCCTTACCTTATTTTTGAAAGCCAATAAGCTTTTATCCCAAGTAGGCTTATTCAGGATAATATTTTGATTGCTTTTGAAAATATTCATAATATAAAGAGGAAAACCTCAGGGCGAAAGGGGAGGGTAGCTCTTATGATTGAGATTAGCCAAGCTTATGACAGGTCGACTGGAGTTTTTTGAGGGCTATTAAGATGGGGAAAGGGTTCTCTAATGGGTGGAGTGGATCGTGTTGTGTGTTATAGGAGTCAAATATTCTGTTTTTTGTAATGGGGATATATTGGGACCTATTTTACCTAAAAGGCGTTTGAGGCAAGGGGACCCAATTTCTCCTTATTTATTTTTGTTATGTGCGAAAGGTTTGTCTCTTTTATTGCAAGAGGCAAAGACTAAATGGTGGATTCATGGGTCTAGGCCGGGTAGAAGATGTCTTAGAGTGTCCCATCTCTTTTTCATGGACGACACAATTCTTCTTTAACGCTAGTGAGGCTGAAAATAGAGTTGTTAAAAATATCCTTTAGGTTTATGAGGTGGCATCAGGGCATGCGGTGAACTTTCAAAAGTCTGGGGTAATGTTTAGCTCGAATGTTAGTAGGGATACTCAAGATTTAGTTCATAATATTTTAGAAGTTCATAACCTACCGGGTGGGAGTAAATATTTGGGCTTACCTTCCCTAATTGGCAAAAATAAAAGACAAGTGTTTAACTTTTTAAAGGATAGAGTTTGAGGGAAAATTAATAGTTAGAATAGTAAGGTGTTATCTAGAGCGGGTAAAGAAATTCTCCTAAAATTGGTAATACAGGCTATTCCTTCATATTGCATAGGGGTTTTTCTTCTCCCTTTGACTATTTGTGATGAACTTCAAAAAATTATGGATGCTTATTGGTGGAGGGTAATAATAGAGAGGGTAAAGGGCTTAGGTGGATTTCATGGAATTGCATAGGATAAAGTAAAAGGGATGGTGCTATGGGTTTTCACCATCTTTATTGTTTTAATATACCAATGCTTAGCAAAATTGGGTGGAGATTAATTATTGAAACTCACACTTTTCTTTATCAGATCCTTAAAGCTAAATATTTTCTCAAGGGGGATTTTTTGTTAGCCACATTAGGTAACAATCCTAGTTTTACTTGAAAAAGTGTCTTATTTGCTTAGGATATGTTGAAACATGGAGTTAGATGGAGGGTAGAGAATGAAAAGAAAATTTTGGTTTGACAGGATTTATGGATTCTAAAGGAGTGGGGTTTTCATATGAAGGAGAGTTTGGAGTTTATTTCACCTATTATGCAAGTTAAGGATCTTTTTCTAAGTGATCAAAGGGCTTGGGATGTCTAAAATTATTGAGTTGTTTTCCACTTGTGACATTAATCATATCCTTAATATTCCATTATCACCAACGAATATAGAGGACAAAATCATTTGGCACTTTAAAAAAAAAAAAAGGACATATAATGTTAGATCGTGTTATTTTTTGGTCTTCATATTCTAGAGAGGGGGAGAGGGGTACCCTGGGGTTATTTAGAAGAAATTGTGGGAGCTGGATATTCCTCCTAAGGTTAAAGATTTCTTATGGAGATGTTTAAGGAATGTATTGCCAACAGAGATAGATTAAGGACTAGAGGGATTAATGTAGCAAGCAATTGTTGTTTTTGTGACTTGGAGGAATCAAAAGGCCATGTGTTGCTACATTATTTTAAGGCTAAGGAAGTATAGGAGAGTTATAGGTACCCGATTTTGGGGAATGGAGTGCCTTTTAATGTTCTTTTCTAGCAAGTTCTGTCTTTTAATGATGTTGTTATAAGCCAACTGGTGGATGTCACGACATGGGTACATGTTGGGCAAGAAACCAATAGCTATGGCAAGACCAGTCCATGCACATGACGGTAACCCACACAAGACGAGTGCTTCAGGACTAGCGAGAGGCAGCCACACAGCGCACCTATACGTTCCCAAGAACAGAATCATCACGACAGGTGTCGGCCTTTAGTGAGCAATATAATCAAGGTTAGCAAACATCTATTGATGGTGCAATCTTTAGCGATCTTAGACTGGCAGGTTTTGGAGCGTTGATCGAGGGTGCCGAAGGAAGTTTTATCAAGGCTTTGTTGGGTTCCATGGAAAGCTACATGGATGTGTTACCTGTGGAAGCCTTCGTTCTTATATTTTATTTAAGTTGGATAGATGTTAACATTGCTACTTCTAGTTGTATTTTTACAGACTCTCAATCTCTTGTGTTTGCAATTACATCCTAGGGAACTAATGAATCTAAGATTTTGCAATTACAAGAAGATTTTGTTGCGTAGGTCTAATATTTCTATTAGATGGATTAGAAGGTAACCTAATGGAGGTGCTTATTCTCTTGCAAGGGCATCTTACTCTTTCGCTCACTTTAGGATATGGGCTTGTCTTTTGTCATTCTATAATTGAAAGGTTTGAATTTCAAAAAAAAAAAAAAAAAAAAAGAATTGCAGGATTTCCTATAACCAAAAAAAAAAAAAAAAAAAACTTATGACTTTTTCAAACACAAGATGAATAAAGCAATAATATAATCATTTTTTTGTTTGTATCCAGACTTTAAAGAGTAATCATTTGTTTGTTTGTTAAAGAGTAATCAAGATCAACATAATTTTCTATTTTTCATTCAATGAAATCAATAATAAGATATTAACTTAATAGAATATGAAATAAAATAATTATAAAATAATCATACATGTTCAATTGACGATCGTTGCTATTGGATTAATGAAGACAATGATGACTTGACACCACTCGCTTTGAAATTTTTGATAAATTAACTTTGTATTGTAACTATTGTTTGTGTTCAAGCTCTTGATAAAAGGTTTTTGTTTTGTAAGAAAGAGGAAAAGAAGAGAAACTCTAACAAAAAAGAAATTTTCAATTTCTCATGCAAACTAATGGTAATATTAATCTACAATAAATAGTATAAAAGTCTATAATTTTAGGTAATCTATAATTATATTATATTAATTTATTTAATAGTAAATGAAATGAAAATATAAACTAAAATATAAAATTAAAAATAAGATATTTAATTAAATCAAATATTAAATATTGAACTTTAAATTTCAAATTTTAAAATTTCAAAAATTTGATCAATTCAAATTATTCAAATTAATTTAAATTATTCAAATTGATTCAAATTACAATTATTTCAATTTATTAAATATTTCATAATATAATTTTAGAAAAATTAATTTTCAAACCTCTTAAGGTTTGAGTATCGGGTTTAGGTAACAAGTTCAGTTCGGGTTCGGAATCAGGTTCGGGTTTATAATAGCAATACCCAAACCCAAAACGAAACTTTCGAATTTTACCCAAACCTAGTCAAAACTCTATAATTTGGAATTCATTGAGTTTGGGTTGGGTGCATACCTATCAGGTCAGCTGATTTTAATTGCTATCCCTAATCACATGTGTTCTACAACACTACTATGTATGTACATCATTTGGATGTGATTATGGATTTTAGCACACGGGTGCCCTATGATATGGTTGAGTTGATTAGCTCATATGATTATATTGAAGCTTCTGAGCTGATTTTTGAGCCCTATATATAATTTTTCTCTGGCTACTATTTGATCATTCTACATGGTGTGAAGGCCTAAAAATTAACAAATGCTTTTTAAGTAATTAAAAATGCTAAGTATTTTCTTTAAGTATGGATTCTGCTAATTTATGATTAAATACTATGAAATATGGAAATAAGTATGATTGTGGTCAATAATGCTTGAAATGATTTCTTAATGCTTAAAATGATTACTTATGCTTGAAATAATGTGAACAATGCATGATTGGTGATAGAGGTTTCTATGCTTATTATCGAGTTTTCTTGATATATAATATGAATTGATAATTATGTTAAGATTAAATGTTGAATGATGCATGATTTGAATTGTATTGAAATATATATGCTATTATGTTGTTTGATTATACTTGAGTGGATATCCCGATTTCGGGATGTGACGCACCTTTAAACTTTATGCTTAGGGCATTGACTTGTCATATGCAGGTTGCTGTTAGTAGCAGTTTGGACCGAAAGCAGATATCCAGCATAAAGGCTTATATTCTAGTGGTAGTTTTTTCGGTATTTAGCATAATTTTTCTTTCTTTCTTTCTTTCTTTCAGTTGAGCATGTAAATATATTAATTACTTTTAAGTGGTTTATATATGATGAAATTTGTATTAAGTACAATTGAACCACCTTTTATGTTTATGATAGAATTGAGTTAGAATTTCTATGACATGTATGAATATTAAGTATGCTTTAAGAATTAGAAATGAATATGAGTTTGAATGCTTTAATTACTTTTAAGTGGTTTATATATGATGAGATTTGTATTAAGTACAATTGAAGCACAATTTATGTTTATGATGGAATTGAGTTAGAATTTTTTTGATGTGTATGAATATTAAGTATGCTTTAAGAAATAGAAATGAATATGAGTTGGAATACTTTTTGAGTTCAATTATGAGATTTTGTTGATGATGATTGAATGATGATGTTGGGTCGAGAATAATGAAGTTGAGTTCAGATGTATAATGGTATTAGAAGTGTTTTAACATGTTTTGAAATTTGAGATTTTTGATTATGTAAGGGAAACTCTTTCAGTATTTCCGCATAACTTCTCAAAAAATTTTCTAAATCATTTTGGAGTATTAGTGATACGTAATATTGTTGTTTTATATTTGTACATTTAGGTTTAGTTAAGTTTTCATATTTTGCGTATGTGCCTCTGACATAGAATAAGACGCTTATTATCTAGTTCTCCTGGATGATATAATAGGTGTTATGGTAGATACTGAACTTCATTGAAAAAATGCAAAACTAGTGCTTATTCCAAAATTGGTGGACATGTTTTACTCATGTACAGTGTTCTAGATAATACAAAACCAGTCAATTTAGCGGATGTTTGGTTTACCTGACTCATGTAGCGCTTAGCTAATTCGTATCCAACAATTATGTTTTAGTTGTTTGATAAGCTTTTTTATAAGTAGATAAGAGCTGATAGAATTCTCAATTAGCTGCTCATTCCATCAACTACATTTTGGAGCTTTTTCATATAAGATGCTAACTAATTTGAATATTATTTTATTTGGACTTCATTAACCTAAAAAAAATATCTGTTAATATTTTTTTTAATTAATGATCATTTATTTATAATAAAAAAATCATTTGTTGGATCTTATTTTAAAAATATTAATTAATATTTTTATTTATATAATACATTAAAATTGAAAAACAATATATTCACCTTAAACATTGAAAAAAATATGCCTTATACATCATAGTATATAAAAGAATTATGCCTTTAATGATCATTTATATTTTGACAGCAACTACAACTAAAATTTTACGGAACACTAATATTGATCAGCTAACTGCGGTTAACTATCAGCTATTAGCTATGAGTAACCGCTATTAGCTATCAGCTAGTATGAACTGCTGAAACAAATGAGCTTTAATATAACTAGTGCAATACTATAGAGAGATTATCTTAAATCATTGCTTCTCTTTAAAATTTTCACTCATCAATCTGTTATTTTTATCTTCAAGTTATTAAATGACTTTATTGGATCAAGAGAATAAGGACAAATTAGAAAAAAATATCAATTTTCTTAATTCTCGTACAAAGCCACTTTTGTGCAGATAAATGAATCGAAGAGAGTACAAAAAATAAAGATAAAAAATCCGGTTGAACCAAGTTTATCCAATTCAACTGCCATTAATGTTTGGTCCGGTTTTAACAAGGATAAAATTCAATTTCCCGACTGAACTTGGGAGAAATATTTAGTTTGCCAAAGTCAATTTTTTGCACAATTTACTCTTTGAATTTGCACCAAAAGAATAAAAAGTCCACTTTACTACGCAAAAAAATTTCAATATAAATCAAAATATAGTAAAAAATAATGAAATATTTGATTTAGATCAAACATAATCAAGAAATAATTAAAAGAATAAAAAGAAATATTTTTAAACCAAATATTCAGATAATAAAATATTTTTCTTATATTCTATAATTTTTAAATCAAATATTTTATTTAATTATATTTTAAATCAAAGATAAGACACCATAATTTTTTATAACTATTGTTATGTTTTTAAATAATTCTTATTTCCCAATTTTAAACTTTTTAAATAATTTTGATTAGTTAAAATATTAAAAATTATTTTTTATGAAAAATTGGATGTTTTATTCTTTTGATACAAGTTGAGGGGGTAAATTGTAAAAAAAAGTTGATTTTTGGGCAATCTAAATATTGCTTCTAAGTTTAAGGAGTAAATTGAACTTTATTCCTTTTAAAAAACATGAGTGATAAGTGTTATTGCTTTATGTAATAAGTTTATGTAATTCCATTGAACTAGGTTTGCTGAGTGCACTTTGGGCGTGTTCGACAGTAGCATTTAGTGTTTTGAACTAATCAAAATATTATTTCTTTAAATTATTGTGTTCGATAACTTGATATATTGAGTAGCTTTCAGAGGTACTTGAAATATTTTCTAAAACATTATTTCAACTAACGTTTAGTGTTTCACTTTTTCTACTGAAATTTTATTTACAACCTTATCATTATCATCATCCTTATCCTTATCCTTAATTAATATAAAATCCTTCTGTTATCAAAATATGTGTTTTATTATTTTTATGTTTAGCTTATTTATAATTGATAGTAAAAGAAAAAAAAACATTATTTATATATTTGTATTTCAACTCAAACAAATATTAAAAATGTTGATCCCCTAAGTATTAAAATTTTCCAATTTTATTTATAAAATAGTAAACTTTTTAATTTTAGCTCCCTTCAATTTTTAAAATTAGGTTTAGGGAAATTATTTTTTTATAAATGAATTTAATTGTAAATTCTAGGTGAATACTTTAATGTCCTTTTTTATCATTTTGAATTTATTGATAATCAAACAACCGTTTTTATCAAACACTTTCACTTTCAACTACTATTTAAACAATTAACCGCTAACATCTACCAGCTACTAAAACAGCTAACAACTATTAAAATAGATAACAGCTAGTATTGTGGAACATGCCCTTCAATGGATTGAAGGAAATGTCATGGGACAAGGTTGTATCTTCAACAATTAGTTATTGCTTTATGTAATTCTAATAATGATTGATTCTCAACAATTAAATTATTGTTTTATGTAATTCTAATAATGATAACTCTTATTTTGGTCTTATTTTGAATGACTGTAAGAATATTTTAGTTCGTAAATTTGATATATCCATTTAATGGATCTAGAGACAAGTGTAATTCTTAATGAAGTTCTTTCATTAAAAAAAAAAAAAAGTGTAATTCTTCTACCTATGCGTTTCTAATCATTTTTTTTCCTCTCTTATTTTTTATAAAATTTGCTTTTCACCTTCTCTTATTTCTTTCTCTTCCATCTCTCTCTCATTTTCATTTTCTTCTCTATTTTTAAAAAATATTTTAAATAATTATCATATTAAAATTTACCGAAACTCTTCTAAATGAAATATTTTAAAGTGATTTATAAATTTAATGGCAATCATTAATTAGTAGTGATTTTGGCAGATTTTTGGGTAATAATTTTAGTATTTGCATTAGGCTCGAAGCGGATTCGGATTCAAGTGGCCGGGTAACGGGTACCCGCCCATTACCCATATGATTTAAAGCCAAATTTTTTTATTGATCAATAGTATTGACC
Source organism: Jatropha curcas (assembly GCF_041381405.1). Lineage (NCBI taxonomy): Eukaryota > Viridiplantae > Streptophyta > Magnoliopsida > Malpighiales > Euphorbiaceae > Jatropha > Jatropha curcas. The sequence continues at coordinate 25,764,212 of NC_143160.1, read as the reverse complement.
CTATGACCTTTGTATTTTAATTAAATTACCTTATCATCAAGCTATTTAACATTTTTGTGTAAACAATATGCAGCGAATATACATACTGGCAACTGTAATAATTTATACTTTAAACATTTATTAATGAATCCACAATATTATTGGATAGTAATATAATCTTATTTATAAGTAAAATTTTAATAAAATTTTTGTACATTAAATTATAATATCCTAATAAATTGAATTTAATTTTTTTTATAAAAAATATTAAACAAAATTATATATATAATATTCATGTCATGTCTTAATAATTTAATCGAATGTTTTATAGTTTGGTAATTATGAAATTTATTAAAAATAAAAAATTTATTAATTGAATAGAATGATAATAATGTTATTATTTAAAAATTTTTAAAGCTACTTATCAACATTACTAGTAATTAATCCGTAAATAATTAATAATCTTACCCCTACAACCCATAAAAATTAGGCTCTGATACCAGAAGGGAGATGACTGGAAGTGTGGAGGGACGAAGGAAGAGATGTATGTTTAGTTTTGATTTTGAAGTAAGAGTAATTATTAAATTGAAATGGAAAGGACAATATAATAGTAATTGTTAAACTGAAATGGAAAGGAGAATATAGTCCGGGCAAAGTAATATGATATACATAAGTATAAATAATCATATCAACTAACTAAATCAAAATAATAATTTAATCAAAGTAATTTAAATCAAAGCGGAGTTGAAATGATAATTGTACAAAAGAAAACTTTATTACTTACAAGAAAAGGGAGTAAAAAGTTTTTGAAAGAGCAAGGGATATAGATAGCACAAGCACGCTTCTTCCAAAAACTCTGCCTTTCTCATAGCACACTTAGCTATTTATAGAAGAGTATGGACTTTATTTGATTTAAAGTCCAAATAGTCATCATCTAATAAGATAAACCTTCTCTACAAAAGATGGATAGGCTGAATATAAAAAAACAGGGTAGGGCCTAACACAGGCAAACAACTTCACATATTTATATAATGATAGAACGAGTCTAATAAGACAAGCAACTTTACTTGAACATATCTAATATTTATTTGAACTGGATAGACTTCAATCTATCTAATTTATATCGTAACAATCGTCTTCATAGATTAGTGAGTAGCTAGAAGTGGCTTCATTTTCATCTTCGTCTTCTTGCGATACTTGACTATTTATGTCTTATAGTGTCTTCTTGAATTCTTCAATTGAACTGGTAGCGGCGAGGGCTGCCTGCAACTTGCTCTTATCTATTAAGAAATCTAGATTCTTTGGATTTTTCCCCGAAGGTAGATATCTCTTTGAACTGAAATATGTTTGAACGACTTGAACACAGGCTTGGATCTAGTGTAATCTTTCCACCATTTTATTCCTGAAAATTCTGACTAGTATAAGAGGAAAAGGTAGTGGTTGAACTTGTTTGATTTGATAATTCCAGGATAAAATCCATGAAATCCCAAAAGTAGCTGCGAATGAGAGTAGCTTATCTTGACCGAAATTGGTTAATTGTTTATCATAGAGCTCAAAGCCTTGTAGTATCTTTGTAGGGAAAGTTTTAATTGAACATCCAAAATGCTTGAACCATTCTTGAAACCAATAAGAAAATTATGTAATTGAACCTCGTGGAATCATCATGAACCATGAATGATTATGATTTCTTAAATAAAACACATTATACCAAGCCTTTTTATAATCCTCATAGTTGAAAAACAGTACAAAGTTTTGACTAAATTTTTTCTCAGTGTAGAAAACCTTTTTTATTTGAACTTTTGAATACAAAACCTTCTTAACATCTTCTGGATCATGAATATGTTCCAGAATTATAGAATATGTATCAACGAATATAAACTCATAAAATTTTCTATTTTTTGAAAGTGACTCGGAAACAAAATGGAAATTAGAAAGAAATACCTTTTGAGCGACTTCCAAAAAATTTGAACATTTAGTATATTCCTTTTCGATATAGATAATTGGTATTTCTATATCTTTATTAACATAAGGATAATTAGTTGTGAATGATGATCCATCAGTAAGGGCATTATGGTAATTGATTGGTCTATTTGTAACAGAAGTAGTTGAAGCAAAGGCTGGTATTAGTAATTGAGTAGTTGAAGGTCCAGGTAGTTGAGAAAAAATACTTACACTCTTTTTTCCGTAGCTTTTTCTTGTAATTTTATTCTTAATGGGAGTGCCATTAAGTTTTACTTAACAAATTCTTCAGGTAAAGGAAAAAACTTATTGTTTTCTATCTTCTCACTGCGAAAATTTGCTGGTAAGGAAATCAGGTAATGAGTTAGAAGTAGCTCTAATGGCTTCAATCTCAAAATTAATTCACAATAAAATGACTTACTATCTAGTGAAAATTTGCTTTGAAACAATATTTTTAACATCCTTTTCCAAAACATTTTTGGTTGCTGAGCAGTCAATTTGTAAAAGGAATTTTTTTTATCAAATCATCTTCAAACTTTGTAATACAGAAAACCATTGAAAGTAATTCCTTTTTAATAGTTGAATTGTTTTTGTATATCATTCCATGCTCCGGAATGGTACCTAACTAAGGATTCAAAAGATTGATTTGATAATTTTTGTTTGAGAGTACCTTTATAGCTTACATCTGAGATGGTAGTTTCTACTATAAGAAATGAATTGTGATTCGGTATAGAAAGACAAGGAAGGCTCTTAACTTCAGATTTTATGGTTTTAACTTACTGGGTATGTTTTTCAGACCAAGGAGCAGAGTTTTTTCTTAACCTATCGAACAATGGTTGATATAAGATTCGAATATCTTTCATGAAATCAACATAGTTCAGAATCCCAAAAATATTTATCATTGATTTTTATCAGTAATTTCATCTGGAAACTTTTTAATAAAATTAATTGATCTATTAATCGGTTTAATAGTACCTTGAAAAATGTCGTGTCCTAAAAATATTATTTTAGTTTGAAAGAATTTGACTTGTGGAGAAGAAACAACTAAACCGTTTTGCTTAACTATATTATAAAACCTTTTCAAATGAGAAAAGTGTTGATCAATATTATTTGAATAAATAAGCATATCATCGATGTAAACTGTTGAAAACTCAAAATAATTATTCAAAATGTCATTCATAATATTTTGAAATTCAGAAGGGGCATTTTTCAACCCAAATGGCATAACATTCCACTCATAGAGACTAAAGAGGACATTAAAACTATTGGCTCAAATTGGCTCAAGGGCCAATTTTTATCTCGAGATTTTGATGATTAAAGAAAAACAAATAAATTTAATTATTTGTGCTAATATTATTTTATGCAAATTTAAGTATGGAAAATAATAAACAAAGCAAAATCCTATAAATCCAAGGATAATCGAAGATCATGAAAACCATTGAAGATTTTAGTGGTTAGCTCTTTAGGATTTGTTGTAGTATAGAGAGAGTGTTCATCCATAAGCACAAAAATAATTCTTCTCTCATTATCAAAAATATTTTTGAAAATGTTTCCTTAAAAAGTCAAAGTTTTCGCTCTTTAATTCTCTTACCTAAAATGAAAGAGATTATGTCTCAATCATTTTGGTAACAAAATTTTTAGAAAAAGAATTTCACATTTTCAGAAAATATCTATATAAAAATCCTATTCTTATTCACTTATCTAAATGAAAGAGATTTTGTCTTAATCGTTTTTTGTAATAGAATAATTCGAAAAAGATTTTTATTTTTTTATTTTCGAAAACTAATTTTTAAGGAATGTTTAAAATCTTGCTTTTATTTACTTACCTAAATAAAGAGATTTTATCTTAATCATTTTTGGTAATAGAATATTTCGAAAAAGATTTTCTTATTCTTGTTTTTCGAAGATTATTTTTTAGAGGAAAGCGTAAAATCTTCTCTTATTCATTTACCTTAAAAGAAAAGATTTTGACTCAAAGAATTTTTTAGTAACAAGATCTTCGTATCTTTTAAAATTGGAAAGTCAATATTCTGTTTTGAAAAGAAGAGATTTTACTTTCTAAAATGGGATTCTCATCCCTCTCTATAAAAGGTGTCTTTCCTTTTAAAAGACGCAGGGTTTTTGTTTTAAGAGTATAAGTCCATTGATCAAATCTTTAATCTCTCAAAACTTACTCTCAACTCTCTTATTTCTTTTCATCTTATTTTTTTTCATCTTATTACTTCACGTATTATTTTTTTTTAAAAGAGAAAAGAAAATTTTATAACAACTTCTTCTGAAAAACAGTTCTGATCTCTAAAACGGTTTTCTAATATTGATTACTGTTTTTCCTATGCTTATATTTACATTTATGTCTGTCCATATAGATTCTGTAATCTTTTGTAGATAGATTTCTATTCAAAAACGTTTGTGTAATAGCTTAGGTGAAAAGCTATTGTGAAATAGGTTATCGAGCAACCTGCTCCGTGAGAGAGATTCTAATGTCTTGATTTGAGTTTCTGTTCTCTGCTAAAAACAGAAAGGGTTGAGGTTAACTAGAACTTTTGGAAAATCTAGTGGGACAAAGGGTAGATCTAGGTGTTGATTTATTGCCTTGTACTGTTGGTTTGTCTCTTACCCTTGAAAAGAGATAACATAGTTGAGGATCTTAAGATGAGTCTTAGGGAGTGGATGTAAGCGAGTTAGTGCCGAACCGCTATAAATCACTGTGTTAATCTTTTTATTTTCTGTAGTTCTGCTTGATACTATGTTACTTATACTTTTGTTTATACTTTAGAAATGCTAAGTTGTTAATGGTTTTGGTGTTCTAAACTGAAATAAGCTTTATCTTTATATTAGAACTCTAGAATTCTGCATAGTGAATATACCAAGTTCTAATCTATTCTTTTATTTTTCAGTATATCTCACTATTTGGGTTTTAAATCAGTTTTCTAATCTTGCTTAAAGACTTGTGAAACAGTTCAGAAATTCTATAACTATCTCTCACATAGTCTTAAATATTTGTCTAAACTTTATGAGATAGTTCAAAAATGTAATAACTTTCCTTTATAAAGTAGTTTTGAAATTGATTAAGATATTGTGAAGCATTTCTAATTAATAACTATTCTTTACAAAGTCTTTCTATTTTCTGCATAGAGCTTTATGAGGAAGTTCTAATCTTAATAACTTACTCTCACAAATACATTCTATTTCCGCTGCAATAGGAGTCTAATCTTCCTTTTGAAAGTTAAATTTTTTATTTTTAGAAAGCGCAATTCACCCCTCTCTTGGGTTGTGCCATATGTATACAGGACCAACAATCTAGTATCAGAGCTTTGGCTCTTGACTTACCGAAGCTTAACAGCTTGAGAGAAAGATCCCATGGTAGCCCCACTTCCTCTTAGATCTTTAGAAGGTCAATTTGTTTCTAGACCACCTTTGTTCAATGGTTCTAATTACTCTTACTGGAAAACTAGAATGGAAAATTTCATAAAATTAGTTGACATAAACTGTTGGAGGAATATCATTATTGGTCCTTGTATTCATATGAAAACTGTAGAAAATGAGAGAGTTAGAAAAACAAAAGAAGAATGTACTGATGCTGATTGGAATGATATTTCTATAAACGCAAAAGCTATTAATATTCTTCACTATACATTGGATCCAAAAGAATACAACAAAGTGCCTGGATGTAAGTCTGCAACGGAAGTTTGGGAAAAACTTAGAGTTACTTATGAGGGTACTGATCGTGTGAAGGAATCCATGATTAATATCCTTTGGAGAGAATATGGAATGTTTAGTATGAAAGAAGGAGAAACTATTGCTAAATTAAATTCTAGATTTACTAATATAGTTAATCCTTTGAGAACTCTCGGAAAGGAAATTTTAGAAGATGAGCTTGTTAAGAAAATCCTTAGAATTCTACCTAAAAATGAGATTCTATAGGAACTGTTATGAATTACAAAGAGACTCTCGTTACTTATGATTACTTGATAGGAGCTCTTGTTTTAGAAGAGATGAGATCTTCTTTGACTATAGAAGATAAGAAAAAGAAAAGACTGACTTTGAAAGTAGATTCTAGTGAAGAAGTTCTTCTGATCTTGATAGTGATGATTTAGCACTTGTTGCTAAGAGATTCAAAAAGTTCTATAAAAAGAGTGGAAGGCCACAGAAAAAGTTTATCAAAAAGAACTTTCCATCTAAAAATAGCAACATGCCTAAAAAAGAACCTTCTGAAGTGGTTTGTTAAGAATGCAACAAGCCTGGCCATATCAAGCCTAACTGTCCTAAGCTGAAAAAGAAGTCAAAGAAAGAAAAGCTGAAGCAGGCATTCGTAGCTGCTTGGAGTGATCAAATGTTTCTAATTCTGAAAGCCAAAGTGACCAAGAAGAAACTGCAAATATCTATCTAATGGCAACTATCAATTCTGACGCCAAGGAAATTAGCACTCTGACTTCAACACAGAAAGCTGAAAGTAATGAAACAGATGCAATGGTTCAAAAACGTGAAGAAAGCAATGTAAGTATCTCTGAACCTGAATCTGAAAATGATCTTCTAGATACTTATAATAACCCTTGCACTGAATTTGAAAAGCTTGTTAAAAAGCATAAAGTTCTAAAGAAGGATTTTAGAAAATTAAAAACTGAATGTAATCATTTGAAAGATGCTTTTTATCAAGAAGTTGCATGCAAAGATCTTATCATAGAGATAAAAGATCTTAAAGATTGTAATAATAAATTTTCTGAAAATCTGAAACACTTTGAAGAAAAATGTGAGAATCTGAATTCTAAAAATGAGTCGTTGAAAACTAAGATTAGAATTCTAAAGTCAATTTCAGAATCGTTTTCTAAAGAAAAGATAAGTTCTAGCTATGGTAGCATTTCAAAAAAGAATCATGTTTCTAATAAGAAAAATGTTGTTTCTAATATTGTGATTTTAGAACATCAGAAATCTGACAGTCTCATCAGAAATAAAAATCATAGTAAGCTGAATACACCTATTACCACTAACGTTCCAGGACCTAATATGAGTTGGGTACCTAAATTTGCATGATCTTTTTAGGTGTGCCTAAGGAGTGAGCTGAAAACAGAAATGTGGTACATAGACAGCGCTTGCTCTAGGCATATGACTGGTGACAGAAAGAAATTCACCAAATTAGAAAAGAAAAAGGGAGGTAAAGTAAGCTTTGGAGACAAAGCAAAAGGTAAAATCGTTGGTATCGGTGTGGTAGTTTCTAATCCTTCAATAGAAGATGTATGCCTAGTAGAAGGATTACATTATAACTTGTTAAGTGTGAGTCAAATTTATGATAAAAATAGAAGAGTCATCTTTGAACCCTCTTTTTGTGAAATTCAGAACATGCATGATACCAAAACTTTATTTGTTGGAAAAATGTTTGAGAATATATACCTAGTAGATCTTTCTGATATGCATAATCTAGACATATGCCTAGTTTCTGTTAATAAATCTAGTTGGTTATGGCATAAAAGACTTGGACATGCACGTATGCACCTTATTTCTAAACTGTCTAAGAAAGATTTGGTCCATGGTTTCCCAAAGCTTAATTTTGAAAAAGATCACATTTGTGATGCTTGTCAATTGGATAAACAAACCAGAACATCTTTCAAATCTAAAGGCATGGTTTCTACTTCAAGACCTTTAGAATTGCCACACCTTGATTTATTTGGTCGTATTACTCCTTCTAGTCTTGGAGGAAAATTCTATGCATTTGTTATTATAGATGATTAATCTAGATTCACCTGGACAGTCTTCCTTAGAAATAAGGATGAGTCATATGACATGTTTGTTCATCTTTGCAAGAGAATACAAAATGAAAAAGGATACAACATCTCTGCGATTAGAAGTGATCATGGAGGAGAATTTGAAAAAAAAAATTCGATGCATTGTGTAAAGAGTCAGGAATCTTCCATAATTTCTCAGCACCTAGAACACCCCAGGAAAATGAAGTATTTCTGGGCAAAAGCCGTTAACACTGCCTGTTATATTCTAAACAGGGCTTTGTTAAGATCTAAACTTAAAAAGACTCCATATGAGCAATACAAAGGAAGAAAACCAAATATTGGTTATTTTCATATTTTTGGGTTTAAATGTTTTATTCTAGATAACAAGAAAAATTATCTTACTAAATTTGATGCTAAATCTTATGAAGGAATTTTTCTAGGATATTCTAGTAATAGTAAAACATATAGAGTGTTTAATAAGAAAATTATAATTGTAGAAGAATCTATTCATGTTGTGTTTGATGAATCTGACTCTACTTCTAGAAGTTTAGAAAATGATGATGTTGTAGATTCTAATCAAGAAAAGCAGAATGAACAATCAGAACAACTAGAACAGCCAAAAAATGAGCGGAATGTTGATAATCAGGCTGAACTAGAAGATGAACATAAAGATCAGAATGCAACTGAAAGTTAAATGCCAGAAACAGAAAATGAAAATTCTCAATTACCAAAAGAATGGCGTTTTCACAGGTATCATCCTCAAGAGGGCATCATGGATAATCCTTCAGAAAGGATGATGTCTAGAGCTCAATTTAAAAGATATTTTGGTAATGTTGCTTTCGTTTCTTAATTAGAACCTAAAAACTTCGAAGATGCTCAAAATGATGAAAGTTGGATCCTTGCTATGCAAGAAGAACTAAATCAATTTGAGATAAAACAAGTTTGGAAACTTGTTTCTAGACCTAAAAACCATTGTGTTATTGGAACAAAATGGGTGTTTAGAAATAAGCTTGATGAATAAGGTAATGTTGTGAGAAATAAAGCAAAGTTAGCGGCTTAAGGGTACAACCAAGAGGAAGGCATCGATTTTGATGCAACCTTTGCTTTGGTTACTAGACTTGAGGCTATTAGAATGCTTTGTGCATTTGCATGCTTCAAAAATTTCATGTTATATCAAATGGCTATGAAAAGTGCTTTTCTAAATGATTTTTAAATGAAGAAGTGTATGTAAAACAACCATCCGGTTTTGAAGTCTATGATAAACTAAATCATGTTTACAAACTTACTAAAGCTCTTTATGGTTTGAAAGATTAAGTAAGTTTTTAGTAGAAAATGGTTTTTCTTGAGGAAAGGTTGATACAACACTATTTATTAAAAATAAAGCACATGATATTCTAGTTGTGCAAATCTATGTTGCTGATATAATCTTTGGTTTTACTAATGACCTTCTTTGTAATGAATTTTCTAAGATTATGCAGGGTGAGTTTGAAATGAGCATGATGGGAGAATTAAATTTCTTCCTTGGACTTTAAATCAAATAATGTGAAAATGGAATCTTCATAAACCAAGGTAAGTATACTAGAGAATTGTTGAAACGATTCAAAATGGAGAATGCCATGGTATGTAGTACACCAATGAGTCCATCCTCAAAATTAGAAAAAGATGAAAAAGGAAAGGATGTAGATATTAAATTGTTTAGAAGTATAATTGGTTTTCTACTATATCTAACTGCAAGCAGACCTGACATTCACTTTAGTGTTTGTTTATGTGCTAGATTTTAATCATGTCCTAAAGAATCTCATTTAATAGCTGTAAAAAGAATTCTAAGATATCTTTGTGGAACTTTTAATTTGGATCTGTGGTATTCTAAAGGTGATACATTTGATCTTATTGGGTATAGTGATTCTAATTTTACAGGAAGTAGAATAGATAGAAAAAGCACATCTGGAACTTGCCAGTTTCTAGGTAGCGCCCTTGTATTATGGTTTAGCAAGAAACAGACATCTATTGCTCTTTCTACTGCAGAAGTAGAGTATATATTGCTGCTGGAAGCTCTGTTGCACAAGTTCTATGAATCAAGCAACAATTGGCAGACTATGGTCTGAAATTAGAAACAGTGCCACGACAACATAAACACCATCAACTTATCTAAAAATCCAGTCCGGCATTCTAGAACCAAGCACATAGAACTCATACATCATTTCATATGTAATCATGTTCAAAAAGGTGATATAGTGATCGAGTTCATTCCAACGGAGAAGCAATTGGCAGGCATTTTTACTAAACTTTTAAGTGAAAGCCAATTTTGCTTAATCAGAAGAGAACTTGGTATGTTAGTTCTAAACTCTTAACTTGAGAACTCTACCAGTATGTTCTAAAATGCTTTCTATATTTGAGATTGAAAGACTTGCTCTGTGTTATGTTTTTAATACTCTATTCTGTGTGATTTTGAAAAAATTTTTCTTTATCTAAAAGAAATGCATATTGCTCTGGTGTGACATTCTAATGTCATTATCAGATTCTATTTTTAGACAAAATTAAAAACAGGCGATTTTTTTGTTGTGTGTTTTATGTCTTTTATTTAAGTTTTGGCGGTATTTTTTTTAAAATATTTGAGTCGGTTTAATTTTCCTTAAAACTGTTTTATTTATTTTTTGCTAACTTCTCTTTTAAGTGTTTCTCTCTTTCCTAAAGTTTATAACTTCTCTAAATTAATCAATTTTCTTTTCTATTAAAACTGCTCTATCTTCTCTTTTCCCTTCTTGTAACGAAACCCTAAAATCTTTCTGCTTTAAAACCCTAACCATGGTCGGATCAAGTTCTACTTCTTCCTCCTCCGATTCTCTGACAGAACAAGAACTTCAACTTCTTAAGAGGTTATCTAAGAAGTACGGACAGAAAGAGTCAGGACAGAAGAAATCCAATGAGGAATCAAGTTCAAAGAAAGAACATTAAAAATGAAAAAATCAAAAGGGGGAGAAAAATCAAAGGAACATGTCTCTGGTTCTCGAAGCAAAGGTAAAATTATTCTATCTCCTTACCCTTTTATGCGCTCATATGTTATTGATTGGAAGTTCTTTGGAAAAGAAGAATTCAACTTTAGGGAACTATTTGAGTTCCAAGGATGGATGGAGTTTTTGTCCTTGAATAGACTTTGCTATGAGAATGTGGTAAAGGAATTTTATGGTTCTCTAAAAAAAAGTGGTTCAAAATCAATTTCTGTGAAAATTGAGGGTGAAACCAAAGCGTTATCCTACGTTGATTTGAGCGAAATTTTCAAAATACCAAACACTGGGTCTAGGGTAAGAAAGATTAAGGATATTTCTAGGGTAAATGGATATAAGAAGGAAGAGTTTGTAAAGAAAATTATGAAGAAAGGTTCTGCGGAAAAACAGAGTGTGATTGAGTGCTTAAATTTGACTGACAGCATGAAGTGGCCATATAAGTTGATTGTGCACTTTATCTATCCAAAGAGTGCTTCGCTCACATATGTTAATCAAGTTGAGATGTGCATAATGTGGCATATAATTGAAAAAAAACTCTTCAATCTGTGTCATACTATTTTTGATAAAATGCAGAACAACCCAAAGAAATTACCCTATGGTATGGTACTTACCCCTGTGTTTGAGTTTTTGAAAGTGAATTTAGATGATAGCGAGGGTCACAGTGTTTCAAGGTTGGAAAGTGGATCTTTGAAAATAAAGGATGAAGAAGGAGAAGAGGAAAAAGAAAAAGAAGTTATTGAAGAAAAGAAGAAGAAGGTAAGAAGAAGAAAAGAAGATTGGAAAAAGGAAAAGAAAAATTAGAGGAAACCGAGACAGAAGAAAAGAAAGAAAAATTAGAAGAATAGAAGAAGGAAGAAACAGAAGAAGAAAAGGAGACAGTAGCTGAGATTGAGACAGAATCAGAAAAGGAATTAGAAGAAGAAAAAAAGAAAGCTGAAGTAAGAGCTGAAGGGAAAAAGGATTCTGAAGAAAGGATTGAGAAAGGAGAGGCAGTAGAAGTTGAGGAAGCCAGTGATACTGATACAGAAAAGTTAGAGTTGAGTGAAGAACAAAAAGAAACTGAGGTTAAGGCTGAGAAGGAATCTGAACTTCTGATAGCACAAAGGAGTAGAGAGGCTATGTTGCGCAAAATGGAAAAAGAACTCATTGAAGAGCATAATAAGGAGCTTGATGAGGCTATTAAACAGAGTAAGGCTGTGATTGCACACAACCAGTCCCTCATTGAGTCTTCGGAAAGGATGAAGAATTTCAATAAACGAAGCCTAGCTACTCTAAAGTTAAAGGACACACCCTACACTCCTATCTCAGAAAAGCTTAAGAGAGTGAAGCACACTGCTGGAAAGCATAAGGTTCATGGAAGGAAGTCTCCTCCGCATCCCTCTTCTAAACGTCCTGAGAATCCTGCTGCAACTTCTCCTGCACAGAACCTCAGAAGTTCTAAGAGACTTAGAACTGATTCTAAACCCCTTTGACTCCCTTCTAATCTGCTCTGACTATGTTTTGTGAACTATTTCTATTATTTGTTTTTAGTTCTTTATTTGTCTTTGTGGTTTGTGTTGTTTTGGATTCTATTTAATTTTTTATTTTATTTGCTCTGTTTTTACTAACCCTTTTTTATGATGATTAAAAGGGGGAGAACACAAGATACTTTGATGATTAGGTACCTAAAGCAGTATGTTTTTTATTTGGTACTAATCTCTGTATGCTAATCATGTTCTAATCTGTGTTATTTTGTTTTCCATATAAACAGAAAATAGTATATGAGCTATATTGTTATATGATGATCTGATAGTTAGATTTTTAGAATTTAGTTCTCTATTCTAATGTATACTCTGCATGTTAGACTTTGGACTTAGTTTTTAATACTAATATCAGTATCTATTTTTCTTTTGCTCTGATCATATGCTTTGATTATTAGACTTCAGAACTAAGATGTCAATTCTAAATATATGTTCTAATATCAGTTTTTAAAACAATTTTTTTGTTCTAAATCCCCATAGATACTTTACTGCACTTATTCAGGGAGAACTTTATATATGTTCTCATCTTGCTTCATGGTAAAATATGTTATGTTTAGAACTTATAATTTATTGACATGCATAAATTTAGGGGCAGCACATGATTCTATGTTTGATAAATTTATTGGTTTTGTCATCATAAAAAAGGGAGAGATTGTTGGCTCAAGGGTCAATTTTTATCTAGAGATTTTGATGATTAAAGCAAAACAAATAAATTTAATTATTTGTGCTAATATTATTTTATACATATTTAAATATGGAAAATAATAAACAAAGCAAATTCTTACAAATCCAAGGATAATCGAAGATCATAAAGACCATTGAAGATTTTAGTGGTTAGCTCTTTAGGATTTGTTTTAGGATAGAGAGAGTGTTCATCTATAAGCACAAAAATAATTCTTCTCTCTTTATCAAAAGTATTTTCGAAAATTTTTCCTTAAAAAGTCAAAGTTTTTGCTCTTTAATTCTCTTACCTAAAATGAAAGAGATTATGTCTCAATCATTTGGTCACAAAATTTTTAGAAAAAGAATTTCACATTTTCAGAAAATATCTATATAAAAATCCTATTCTTATTTACTTACCTAAATGAAAGAGATTTTGTCTCAATCGTTTTTGGTAATAGAATAATTTGAAAAAGATCTTTATGTTTTATTTTCGGAAACTAATTTTTAAGGAAAGTTCAAAATCTTGCTTTTATTTTACTTACCTAAATGAAAGAGATTTTATTTCAATCGTTTTTGGTAATAGAATATTTCAAAAAAGATTTTCTTATTCTTATTTTTCGAAAATTATTTTTTAGAGGAAAGTGTAAAATCTTCTCTTATTCACTTACCTTAAAAGAAAAGATTTTGACTTAAAGAATTTTTTGGTAACAAGATCTTTGTATCTTTTAAAATTGGAAAATTAATATTCTATTTTGAAAAGAAGAGATTTTACTTTCTAAAGTGGGATTCTCATCCCTCTCTATAAGAGGCATCTCTCCCTTTAAAAGATGCAGGGTTTTCATTTTAAGAGTATAAGTCCATTGATCAAATCTTTAATCTCTCAAAACTCACTCTCAACCCCCTTATTTCTTTTCATCATATTACTTCACGTATTATTTTTTTTTAAGAGAAAAGAAAATTTCATAACAATTTTTGAAAAATAGTTCTGATCTCTAAAACGATTTTTTAATCTTGATTACTGTTTTTTCTATGCTTATATTTGCATTTCTGTCTGTCTATATAGATTCTGTAATCTTTTGTAGACAGGTTTCTATTCAAAAACATTTGTATAATAGCTTAGGTGAAAAGCTATAGTGAAATAGGTTATCAAGCAACCTGCTCCGTGAGAGAGATTCTAATGTCTTGATTTGAGTTTCTATTCTCTGCTAAAAACAGAAAGGGTTGAGGTTAATTAGAACCTTTGGAAAATCTAGTGGGACAAAGGTAGATCTAGGTATTGATCTATTGCCTTGTACTGTTGGTTTGTCTCTTACCCTTGAAAAGAGATAACATAGTTGAGGATCTTAAGATGAGTCTTGAGGAGTAGATATAGGCGAGTTAGTACCGAACCACTATAAATCACTGCGTTAATATTTTTATTTTCTGTATTTCTGCTTGATACTATTTTACTTACACTTCTGTTTATATTTTAGAAATGCTAAGTTGTTAATGGTTTTGGTGTTCTAAACTGGAATAAGCTTTATCTTTATTGAACATTAGAACTCTAAAATTCTACATAGTGAATATACCAAGTTCTAATCTATTCTTCTATTTTTCAGTATATCTCACTATTTGGGTTTTAAATCAGTTTTCTAATCTTGCTTAAAGACTTGTGAAGCAGTTCAGAAATTCTATAACTTTCTCTCACATAGTCTTAAATATTTGTCTAAACTTTATGAAGTAGTTCAAAAACGTAATAACTTTCCTTCATAAAGTAGTTTTAAAATTGATTAAGTTATTGTGAAGCAGTTCTAATTAATAGTTGCTCTTTACAATGTCTTTCTATTTTCTGCATAGAGCTTTGTGAGGAAGTTTTAATCTTAATAACTTACTCTCACAAATACATTCTATTTCCGCTGCAACAGAATTCTAATCTTCCTTTTGAAATAATCTTCCTTTTGAAAGTTAAATTTTTATTTTTAGAAAATCCAATTCACCCTCCTCTTGGGTTGTGCCATACGTATACGGGACCCACAAAAACTAGTCTTGTACCTATCAGATTCATGTATTTGTATTTGCTAAAAACCTGATTTCATGTCAAATTTAGAAAATATATTTGCACTATGTAATTTTTTTAACAAATCTCTTTTATTTGGTATTTGATACTACGGGTCCCGTATATGTATGGCACAACCCAAGTTTGGAGGGGTGAATTAGGTTTAAAAAAAATTAAGTATAACTTTCAAAAGCGAAAATCAAAATTTTGTTGCAGCGCAATAGAATGCGTTTGTGAGAGTAAGTTATCAAGATTAGAACTTTCTCACAAAGCTTAACGCAAAAATTAGAAAGACTTTGTAAAGAGCAGTTATTGATTAAAACTGCTTCACAATATCTTAATCAATTTCAAAAATACTTTATGAAGAAAAGTTATTACGTTTTGAACTACTTCATAAAATTTAGATAAATATTAAAGAATCTGTGAAAGACAGTTATTGAATTTTAGAAGTGTTTCACAAAACTTTAAGTAAACTTAGAAAACTGATTAAAACTTAAATTGTGAAATATACTGAATATAGAAGAACATATTAGAACTTGTTGTAATCACAATGCAGAAATCTAGAGTTCTAATATTCAATAAAGATAAAGCTTGTTCGAGTTTAGAACAATAAAACCATTAACAACTCTGTATTTCTAAAAGATTAACAGAAGTGTAAGTAAAATGGAATCAAGCAGAACTTTAGAAAATAAAAAGAAAAACACAGCAATTTATATGATTCGACACTAACTCGCCTACATCCACTCCTCAAGACTCATCTTAAGATCCTCCACTATGTTATCTCTTTTCAAGGCTAAGAGACAAACAAACAATAAAAGAAAATAGATCAACACCTAGATCTAACCTTTGTCCCGCTAGATTTTCCAAAGGTTCTAATCAACCTTAACCCTTTCTGTTTTTACAAAGAATAGAAACTCACATCAAGACATTAGAATCTCACACAAGGAGAAGGTTGCTTGATAATCTATACCACCATAGCTTTTCACCTAAGCTATTACACAAAAGTTTTTTTAATTAAAAAGCCTGTCTACAACAGATTATAGAATCTATATAGATGGAGAGAAATACAAATATAAGCACAGAGAAAACTGAAATCAAGATTAGAAAATCGATTTAAAGATCAAAACTATTTTTTGAAAGATTTTGTTATAAAATTTTCTTTTCTCTTTAAAAATAATTCGTGAAGCAAAAAGAGAAAAAGAAATAATGGAGTTTTTGAGAGAGAGCTTTGAGAGATTTAAAACATATGATCAATGGAATCTTACTCTTAAAATAAAATACCTACGTTTTCATAAGAGGAAAAAGTCTTATATAGAGGAATGAAGATCCCGTTTAGAAAGAATAAAATCTTTAGTTTAAGGAATATTTTTTACATCCAAAAAATAAGAGATACGAAAAGATCTTTACATATTTGTTGCCAAAAATACTTGAGTCAAAAATCTTTTCATTTAGGAAAGTAGAGTAAATAAGATTTGACTTTCCTTTTTATAAAATGATCTTCGAAAATGCAAATATATGCAAATCTCTTTCAAATATTTTGTTCCCAAAAATATTTAAGCCAAAATCTTTTTCAAATAGATAAGTGAATTTAAAAAGATCATGAATTGATTTTATTATTAAGGTAATTTTTGAAAATAATAAAAGATATGCAAATCTCTTTCAAATATTTCGTTACCAAAAATAATTAAGCCAAAATCTTTTCAATTAGGTAAATAAGTTTAAAAAGATTAAGTTTTGACTTTTATTATTAAGGTAATTTTCGAAAATCCTTTTGAGAGAGAAGAAAAATATTTTTGTGCTTATAAAAGAATATTCTCTCTATCCTACAAAATATCCTAAGATACTAACCACAAAAAAAAAAAAAAAAAAAAATCTACAATAACCTTCATGGTCTTCAAAATCTTGGATTTGTAGGGACTTGCCTTCTTTAGCAATTTCCATATTTAAAAATTCTGCATAAATTAATATTAGCGCCTACAAAAATATTAAATTTATTTGTTGAGCATGATCATCAAAATCTCAAGAAACAATTGACCCTTGAGCCAATAGATACCTAATCCATTGTAATATTTTATTTGAAGGTTTATAATTAATAACTAACCTGGGTGCTCTTTTTTCTATTTCTGCCGCATTTTGGACATAAAAAGCTAAATAACTCCAAGGGACTTAGATTTTCTAATCAATCATTTATCTAATAAATTATTTATCTAATAAATCATTTATCTCTTTGTAACAATATTCTTATAATTGTTTATTCATCTATATAGCTGTCACGACCCGGTTCCGTGGGCCGGACCGGCACTAGGGCCCAGGTAAGCTTAAGGCCCCCGAGGCCCGTAGTAAGCCTGTATAAATTAAAAAAAAAAATATGTGTATATACTAACAATCGCACAATTCTTGGCCCAATCCCAGATATATCGAATAATACATACTTTGGGCCTAATTATAATACATCTTTGGTTCTCATAAATTATTCTACCAACTTAATACATGACTAGTGGTATATAGTTCCTACAACTGCGGAGTTCGGTAACATCTAGGAGTAGTGAAATCCTTATATATAACGGTACATTAATTAATTAACCACAAAAATTTAAAAAGTTTTACACTTTATATCCCTGCGAAGAAAATTGCATAGCCTTAGCCAAATCGAAGGAAATTCCTAATTCCTGAAAACAATCAAACAAGACATATAAGTTTTCTAAGGAGTAACAATTTTTGCACCACACACGCAGTCACACAAATGTGTAAACAAATTAATCTAGTCGTCCGACTAGTTTTATGCTCACGCAGCCAGTCACACAAATGGCAAATCGCCGGCACTCACAATCATTAACATCTTCATATAATCACATCACGTGGAAATTGGTCTGTGGCGTCACCGAAACCCCCGATGAGCCGTCCTCCCACATGGCTCATCCTCTCATGACGTGTGCACCAGGGAGCCGATCCCCCATACTGGCCGACCGGTCTAATCCTCACTTGACCAGCCCTCTCATTGTTTTTCCATTCTCTCTTTTCTTTTCCCATACCAACAGGAGGCAACCCGGTCATCTCCATCAAATCTAGATCATCAGGCGCTCACAACAGGAGGCCACCCTGCGGGCTGCGAACAAACCTAGATTATCAGGTGCGCCAATAAAGAAGCCAACCTGTGGTTTTCCATATCATTCAAATCACAACAATAGGTACACACGGGGGCGCCGATCTCCCATTTACCCGGCCGACGGTCCAACCGTCCTCACAAACCCATGGTGACCCACTTCATCCCAATTCCACACAAGTAAAGCACGGCAATATCACAACACAATTAATCAAATATTGCAATTAAATGCAAACATATTGATCAGTTGAACATCATAATGAAAGACACAATTAAACATCCATTCTCGAATGCAACTAAATAATTAAATAAATAATACTATCAATAAACAACAACGATAAAATAAACACTAATAATAATAATAATAATAATAATAATAATAATAATAATAATAATAATAATAATAATAATAATAAACAATGATAATGAAAATAAATACATAATTACATAATAAGAATAATGATAAAGTAATTAATGCACTATATTTATTTTGCATCATATTATAGAAATTATCTAAATAAACTTATTTATTATGTTATTTATTAAAACTAGTCTAGGCTCTACCGAAATTTCGGCAGCACCTCCCCTAAAAATTGGACTATCCACCTGTTTAGATAACACAGTATTATTATATAGCAATCAATCAATACACAGCCCATCCGTCGGGCAATCAACCAGCTTTATTCCCATCCTCCTTAAACATCAACAGTAACACCCAACTATCTCAACCACAGGTTTATAAATATAACGAAATTCAATCTGTTCCAACAATACTCATACAAGATTATTTGTTAAATCATAAGCTAACCAAATTAATAACTTATGGTAATTAAATTGTTAAGTTGATAAAACTCATTTTTAACAATAACTATTTGTAACTACTATTTATTTAACTTCGTTCATCTAATTATCTAACTAATTACTTCCAATTTGTCCTTCACGTTTCGATTTACGACAGTTATTCCATAATGACTTATGTCCTAGATGTTCAACATTAAATATATTTAATTAGGTTGAATAGTGATTTTCAAATTATGTACTCAACCTAATATAATCACAATTTCTAACAAGTGAATCCTAAGTTCGAATTCTCTTATAAATTCCCCAATTAAATTCACAAGCTTCCAACCTAATATTTCAAAGTCCATCGATTAACTATCTATTCGAAATTAACTAAAATGTCCCATAAATTTAAATTTTGACATTTATAACACAATTAAATTTATTAATCAATTAATGCTTTATATGTAAAAATTGAGAATTGAGTCTTGAAACGTACCAATTGAGAATCGGGCGACGATTCCTTGCTCAACGCGAAGAAAAGAGGATTCTGTCTGCCGGGCCTCGCCGGAGTGTCGCCGGCCGGTCATCAGACCGCCGCCAGCCGGCCGCCGTGCACGGTGGCCGGAATGTCGAACTTCTCCGGAATCGGGCGATTCATGCACCATCAGACTCCATTTTCCATCAGGGGTTCAATTCTGGCTTCAGTTGCGTGCGATCAGCCCGTAGCTGGCTGAAACGGGCTCAACAGTAGCCTTATGCGTGAAAAGGGCGCTGTCCCTCGAAGCGCAGGAACCGCAGTTCGCCTTCACAGCAGCAGTCGCCGGAATCACTGGCGGAGAGGAGACGCGAACTGAGCGAGGTAATCGGTGGCGGAGCACGCGAGGAGCGACGATCGCAAGCTGCCATCGCAGCTTGCCTCTGCTGCGTCCACCGAGAGCAGAAACGGAGGAAGGCGAGATGGGAGGTCATGGCTCGGCGACGAGAAGATGGTGGCTTCGCTGTCTTAGGTGACCGGAACTAGAGGGAAGGAGAGGAAAGGAGAAGGCGAGAGTGAGGTCGGCGCTGGAGAAGAAGGACGAAGAAGAAGGAAAGAAATTTGGGTTTCTAGACTATTCCGGTTCAATTCGAATCGGTTTGGTCCAATTCAATGATTCGGCTCGATTTGCTTGGTTTTCTAATCCGATTTGATTTATTTTGATTCTTTTAGTTAGGTTCTAGAACATTTCCTCAATTTACTAAATAATAATAAGAATAATAAGAGTAATAATAGATTTTTAGAATAATTAATTTATATAGTAATCACACATATATACATATACATTTTTAATAAATTAATTATTAATGCTCCATAGTTACTCTTAAAAATTTCTAAAGGTCCTCCACTCGGCAAATATTTAATAACATGTTTTTGGGCTTGAGCCCAACTCCGTAAACTTGGGCCCGAATTAAAATTAAACGATATTTGTAGTCCCGACAGTCGAAAATTCAGATTTTTGATTTAATAAAAATTCAAAAGTTTCGAAAATAAAAATTAAGGGTGTTTCAATAGCTCTAGATCTAGTTGAGATATTTTTCTCATTAAAATCTTTTACATAAGGTAAATAAACTATATGTTTTTTTCTAGACCAAAAGGCATTCGGATATTTGAACATACTTCTTTATTTAAAGTTCTTCAAAATCTTTAATTTTCTGTTGTATGTGAGTCTACTGTAATTGATTTTCAATCCTAATGTTATTAATTTCTTGTTTCAAATAGCTAATATATTTTTGTTTTTGTTCAATAAAATTTATTTCTTTATATATAGAAATATCTTGCATAGCACTTAAATCCTTTTGTCCAATTGGTTGCATAAATTTAAAACATATTTGATTATTTAAGATATTTATTTTTAATCCGTCATTATCTACTTTAAAGGGATAATTAGTAGCTAAAAAGAGTGTTCCTAGTACTACTCCTGTAATAAGATTTTTAACTAAAATAAAGGGAATTTTAAAACAAAAACCATCACTACATATTTTTGTTTTTGTTAATTTATATTATACTTTTAACTTACTACCATCAGCTGTGTATAGCCTTTCCTTAGTTTTTTTTCATAATGTATAATTGAAATTAATCCTTCTTACAAACAATTTTGATCTGCACCAGAGTCAACTAATGTAGTCATAGTTAAATGAAAATATTTTTAACTACTATTTAAACTAAAACTATCTATTTTTGAAAATTTACTCTAGATATTACATTAATAAACTCATCATAAGATAATGTTTAAGCTAAATTAGTAATTTTTCTATTTTCTGAGGGTTCTGCTTGAATATTTATAATTTTATTAACTTGTAACTAAATGATGTCTTATTTAATTTTATTATGTTCTTGTTTTAATTCTTTTATTTCCCTTTTAACTATCTTAATTTCTCCTTATAGGTCGGTTAAAGAAGGGAAAAGTTTCTCTTTATTACTATTGGACCTATTAAATATTTCTTGTAACTTATAAGGTCATATTGTTTTTTTGTTTTTGTGTGATGTCACAACTTTTAATTTTAACAAATATTGCTTTTTAACGTTCTTATCTTCAATCTTTTCTATACAATCTAAACGAAAATATGTCTCTCTAGTAACTACGTTTATACTATTTATCTTACAAATACAGGGACCATCGCATCCACAGTTATCTATATCACTTGAATATCTTCTAAATAATTAGATTCTATTTTATATAAATCTTCAGGATTATCACTTATTTCTAAATCTATATCTATATTGGTGAGAAGTAAACTCACCATTTGCGGTTTTAACTTATCCGATATATCTAGGCTATTTATTTATTCTCTCATCTTGCACTGTGACTTATAGTGTCCTACTTTTTCACACTTGCAATACACTATTTGTCATTTAACTGTATTCTTCTTAGCTATCTACGGGGTTTGTTATCCTTAAGGGTCTTATCTCGAAAAGTTCTAGTTCTAAAAGGTCTTCTATAGGATTTTCTTATGTTTCCTCTTATTTTAAGAAGAAGGAGGATGTAACCTTTCATATCCATACTGACTACAGAAACTTTCTAATTCTTTTCTACTTTGATGGAACTCACTCTTCATTTTTACCTTTAACTTAAGATTTGTATATAGAGCTAAACATTCATCATTAACATGATTAATAATTTATCCATATGTGAGGGTATCATAAGGTATAAATCCACCACATATCTCTCATATTCTCGAGCATATCTTTTCAGTAAATAACTTAGGTAATCCACCAAAAAATCTTTCTTTCTAAAAGGCATGACTATAATCTTGCCTAATAAATATTTTTGTAAGAAATACATCCTCATACCATCTAAAATCTTATAACTTTGGGCAAGTCAAAGTAGTTAATAATTCAAAGGCTCTAGCTTGATATTCTCCTGTCACCTATAAAGGTTTTAGTAATTTCAAAAATTAATGTATTAACTACATCTCGTACAGTTGTATGTATTTGTTATTGACCTTCTTATTTAACTATAGTTTTAGTAGCATTTAATATTTTCTATTTTTCTTCTAAAGAAAGATAATTATCCCACCATCCTTTTAATTGACTGGTAAATCATGAGATTAATATATGAGCTACAGCTGGATCAGTGTTACCTTTAGACTTATGAGCTGATGAGGCCATAATCATTTCTTGTAACATATTTATTATTTGATATTTTGATAATCCATCTATATTCCATTTATTAATTGATTCTCCATCATATCTAGCCTGAGTCATGGCAGATCTATCTTCATATGTATATCTGGAGGTGTCAGCCTAGGGTAAAAATTTTTAGTTTTGGGTAACGGTGCATATGAATCTTTTGAATAATAAAATAAAATTTTCACTAAACTATTCTTTTAGTTGACTAATATTTGTGTCAAATTCTTCTTCTTCTTCTTCTTCAAATTGTTTGTTTTTACTTAATATTAGAAGAAGAGGAAATACTCAAATAATTTAATCTTTTTGTATCTTTTCTAACATAGACTCTGTTTTGTCTAACTTAACTATTTGTTCTGTAGGTATTTCATGGGACTTAAATATTATAATTTCTGATTTAGTAATTGGTAAGGGTCTTTGAATAGGATAAGTATAAGATACTGGAGTTTGAATTTCTAATCTATCTAATTGTAATGTTATTTTGTTTAGTATTTGGTTTGTGTAATTGTTTTGAAATTGAACATTTTTAATATCTTTTAATGCAAGATTTTTCTTATCATCATCTATTGTATTTATCATCTAAAAAGGAGAACCTATAACTATCTGATGTTGATAACCAAATTTAATTTCTTCTAGATGAGGATGAACGGATGTAACAACATCATTAGATGTAGTTATCCATTTCTTAGTTACATTTTGATTAGCTAAAACTTCTTGAAAATGGTATTCTATACTATTCTCAATAGAATAAATAGAAAACTACTGAAAGAAAGAAATATTAACTTTATATTGATTCATGTAACCATAATATAATTCTCTAATTTGATCTCTTTTTTCTTTCAAATAATTTTCAAAAGACCAATGACACTTATCTAAATTATAATTATTAGTCATTTCTTTCCTAAGAAATTTTTTATTAATTGAAAATTCATTTTCACTAATAACATTTAATAGAGATATATGTTGTTCCATAGGGGGATCTTGTAGGAGACAAATATCTCGTAAGAGAGAGAGAGGTAAAAAGTTAACTGGTTGTTCTACTTCTTGATATATGGGTTTAGATATAGATTTATTAAAACCTAGACTTTGTAATTGAATATTTGGCGTTTGGGTAGATGTAGATAACCTAGTGTTTTCGTAACTAAATACTTATCTAGTAGGATTTTCTAAAGGAAGGAATTGAACATGAATACTTCAATAGGTATCTTCTACAATATTAAAGGAAGTGGGAGTCTTTTAAACTGATACTGGATGATTAATTTCTTGGAGATTCCATGAATTTTCTTGGGTTAATTCATGCTTTTAACCTTTTTGGAGTGTGTACTTTTATACGTTGGATATTAGCTTCAAAAATAATTGTTTATTTCTAGTTAAAGCGTGTCTAAAAGTAAATTCTATATATAACTACCATATATATAATATTATCTTAACGGACGGATACTTAAAATGATAACAAATTTGGGATCAGATAATTTATTTTTTGCGGATACCGCCCTGCTGCCATCCCTATTAATTAGAAATTATCTTAGCTTAGCTATTAAGAGACAAAATTTTGACGAGAAAAAGAGGAGAAAACATTCTTTTTTTTTTTTTTTTTTTTTTGACCGGAGAAAAATTGGAGACAGAGTGGTGCTGCTGTCTCTCGTCTCTCCCCAAAGTAGAGAGACAATAAATAATCAAATAATCATTGTTCTGCTCACCAACTCTTACTTTCTCTTTGATCTATAATGGCCTAATCTGCGTTTAATATCAGATCTCTCTTTAATTACAAGTTACTTTGATTGATGATCATCAGATCTGTTGCAGCAGTTGACTCATTTTAGGAGAAGGAATCCAATTCTCGAATGGCCTCCGTGAAAAGTGGCCGGTCGAGAGGAACTCCGGTCAAGGAAAATGGTACCAAACTTGAAGAAGGTCTTATGGTCTTCAAGTCCGATAAGTTCGACGCCGATTCTTATGTTCAGTCAAAATGCTCTCTCAACGACAAGGTCGATACATACTTTCTTTTTCCTTTTATTTAGTTCTTGAATTAACTTTTCATATGCATATTTTTCTGAGCTTCAGCTTAAAGTATGTGCCATTTTGGTTATTATATTGTAGAGGAAATTATAAATTTAGCTGAATTTCGTTAATTATAAATTTATCTTTAAACTTTTTTCTTTTTGAAGTTTCTTCAGCTTCATGATTATGATTCTGTGTATTTAAGTCACTGTATATCATGCTTCAGTGGCTCCAGTTGCGTTTTGCAACGAAATGAGGGTCAGTTTAACCTCATTATGATACCGTTATGCTTTTGGTTACAGGAAATAAGGCAATTATGTTCATATCTTGTGGATTTGAAGAAAGCTTCTGCTGAAGAAATGCGGAAGAGTGTGTATGCAAATTATGCAGCTTTCATTCGGTGAGTTGTTTCTCACTATTATGTAGATGGTAGTTACTGCTCCATGCCATTTTATTGCAGAATTTGTTTACATAAATCTCAAATTGCCCAATAAATTATTCTCTTTATAGTTTGTACATTGGGAAATCATCATAGAAGTTGAGGTCTAACATAGTTTTATGTGGAAAATTAACACACAAAAACACATACTTTTTGGTACTTTTCAATGGATTTTTCTCGTACATTATCAATTTTGTTGAGATTAATGATATGATCATAAAACAGTAGTTGTAAAGATCATGACTCTTTTTCTTTGATTTTATCATCTAACCTGTTTATAATCTTGATTTCACAATCAACTTTGGTGGCATTTTGTTCTTGAATTCTATTTACCTGTTGGAATCATTTCACAAGGAATGAGATGTTAGGGTATAAAAGTTCCTGCAATTACAACTAATTTATTTGATTAGCAATAAGTGGTTCTTGGCGATAAATGATTGCCGTGCTTCCTTAAAGCATCCAGCTAGTGAAGGAAGATTTCTTTTAATCCTTGTTAGTTTTTCTTTTATTATTCATATCGTTCAACATTTTTTTTTTATGGAAGAGTTTCTTCTCTGTTTCTTTTTCATTTTGGGAAAAGTGATGCAAGTAGCATATGGTAACAATGAAATCCCTTGAAGTAATATGTTTTTGCCAAAATTTTTGAGCAAATAATTCTAACAAAGTTGATATTTTGAGATATGTGGATTGCTGATTGCTTGGTTTGCATCAAAATAAAAGCATCAATAGTGTAAGCATATTTCTAGTAAAATCTACACATATTGCTGAATAGTTGTCTTGCTCAAATCTGGGTTCTCATTAGTTTCACACACTTGGTAATATCATATTTTCATCATTTGTTAACTTATCCATGACAAAGCATAATGATAAGCATTTAGTTGACCTTGGGTGCCATCCAACTTCAGGAAAACCCATTAGATCATCTACAATTGTCTAAATGTCAATGACTTAGTGATCCTTAAACACTTCTATTTACCTAATAAATACTCTTCCTATCCAAAATCATTATAGTGCCATTTCTCTATATTGTGTCATATGCCTTCTCTAGATTGATAGAATACATTATGGAGGTCTTTTTTTGTGTCCTTTTTATTCTTCTCCAGTTTCCCTCTTATGGTAATTTATCTTTGTAATTGATCTTTTTGGCATAAAAGCAAATTGATTTTTAGAGATTATTATGTCATGACATATTCTCTTGGTGTAAGTGATATTCCTTTCTTCCAATGGAACACTATGGCCATGTTTAGTGGTAGAAAACTTTTTTTTTTTTTTCCAATTTCGAATTTTCTTCTCCATTTCCCAATTTCCTAATTTTTTGTAGTCCGAATAGAAATTGCAAAATTGGAAATCATGTTAATTAACATCCCAAGCCTAGCCCGTAGGGTTTTGTTCTTGAGAGTGATAATCCATCACCCTCGAAAAGTCTCTTGCTAGTCTAAGGCTTACCCATCCTTAATATACATCATTTCCACCTTGTACTTAGCCAATGTGGGATCCGCCTGAAGGTAAGCTAACATCTCAAGCTGTCACCTCATCTGGTCAGGATGTTACATTAATATATCCAAATATTCAATTGTCCGTTTTTGTTTTCCCTTTGTTGATTTTAATTAAGGCCATTATATTAAATAGCTATTATTTTGGCTAAATGGTAAAAAAAAAAGCCTGAATTTTGATAATTTTCATAATTTTGGCGAATTTTTAAAATTTCATTAATTGATATCATGAGCTAAATTTTTTTAACATTTGTAGCCTCCATCTATCTACAGTCTAAACTTGCTGTTTTGGTACTTAAACTTAACAAGTGGGCCCCACATGCGGATTAGTCAAATTTGAGTAGGCAAATAATAAAAGCCAAATGACCAAAAAAAAGCTTAAACTTTGACCATCTGTACCATTTTTACAAATCAATTGATACTGTGAATCCACCTTAGGGCTTTTTATATATAAGCCAAATAAGATGGGTTCTTTTTTATATATAAACATTTCATTATTTTTCTATATCTCTTTATTTGGCTTCTTGACTTTGATGGAAACTTTTGGTACCTCCTCTTGTTTTACTAGCAGAATTGTATTTATTTTTGGGCTTTTGATCCAATTTGGTCATTATTTTGCCCGATGTAAATGTTCAAAAGATTAAAGGGTAGATATTACTTCGATGTGGAAGTAGTTTTTTTGCTTTGTTTTGTTGAATTCTTTAAGATCTAGAGGAATTTTGTTTTTGGTTAGTAATTACAAAGCATTTTATTAGATAAGTGTAATTTATCTTCTTCAAGAAATTAATGGAAGATAAACGAATTTTGCTTTAAGGAGTTTTGGTAGTTTTTGGAAATTAATGCAATTATTATTTGATTTCGTGACTCTTTTGATGGAAAATCCACTCAGCGTTGACTGAGTCGTGCATAGGCCCACTTATTAAGTTTAACGGCCATGTTAGCAAGTTTTGGACGGCAGATAGGTAAATCCCACGATTGTAAAAAAAAATTGAAAAATTAAAGAATGGCTAAAATTATAAAAATGATCAAAGTTCAGGCTTTTTTGGTCATTATGTGACTTATTGTTTGCTTACTTAGCACTAACTAAACTGCATGTGGGGTCCACTTGTAAGTTTAATAGCCACGATAGCAAGTTTTGGACAATAGATGAATGAAGATCACAATTGTTATATAAAAAAAATAGTTCATGGTGTCAATTGATAAAATTAAAAGAATTGGCCAAAGTTTAGGATTTTTCTAGTCATTTGGCCTATTATTTTGCTGAAAATATAAATAATTTCATAGTTGAATATCGTAAATATGAATTTCTATCTAAAGATATATTTCAAATCCAAAATTGGCTTCGAAATTCTTACTAAACATTTTCATTTGTTTTTCAAAAAAATTTATATTAATAATTAAGTTGTTGAAAAGGAGTTTTTATATTAGTTAAGCTTTATGTAAAAAATTTTATATTAAATAGTATGAAAGTTAACTAACATTTTAGAAGTTTTTATTAATTGAGTTATTAATAGTATCAATAATTAATGAAGGACAGTAGTTAAAAAAAATGATTGTATAACTCCATTTCGGAAAATGAAATAGCTAGGTTTAACATTTTAATTTGATAACTAATAAAAAATATATTTTAATAAATAAAAAAATCTAAACAAATTAAAATAAACTTTAATATCAATGTCTCAATATTTTTGGAATAATTTTCTAGAAAATAAGACTTGTTTTCCATTTGCTGCCTTTAGAGTTCATATTGGAAAATTTACATTTTTGTCAAAGCAGTTCAAAGTGAAATGATAGTAGTAGATTAACACTATTAACTACATAAGGGTAATCTTTTCTAATGTTTTATGATTCCAAAAACAAAACATTAATGTCATGAAGCATACACAATACATTTCTGTGGATTTGATACCCACTATTGGATTGTGATTTCATGAATTGAATAATGTTATGGTAATTAAATTCTCTTGATTTATTGAAATGTGAGATCCTGTATAAACTAGACATCTTGGACTCCTTACTACAGTATCTTGCACATCTCTTGAACTAAATGCTACTTTAATCATTTCCAATTAGTCTAGATGTTGGGAATATACAACTATCATCTTCTTTCTTAAAACACTTTAAAGGATCTTTGTTTAAAGGATCTTTGTTTCTTGCATAAAGCACTTCAAAATTTAAAGGATTTTGAAACTTAAAGGATCTTTGTTTCTTGCATAAAGAACTTCAAAAGAGATATCAGACTTGGAGGGGGAGCTTTCATCCATCAGAAATCTGCTATCTACTCAGGCTACTTTAATTCATGGTTTAGCAGAGGGAGTTCATATTGATTCTACACCAACAAAAGCTTCAGAAGCCTCTGTGGTAAATGGCTTACCAACTGCCGAAGATCAAGAACCTTCTGACCTAGAGAAGTGGTCAGTTGAATTTCCTGATGTCCTTGATGTTCTGTTAGCTGAGAGGAGAGTGGATGAAGCTTTAGCAGCCCTTGATGAAGGAGAGCATGTGGCATCTGAAGCAAAAGAAACAAAATTGCTGAGTCCTGATGTACTTGTGTCATTACAGACTGCTCTTCTTGAGCGCCGGCAAAAGTTAGCTGATCAGCTTGCTGAAGCTGCTTGCCAGCCGTCTACCCGTGGTAGTGAACTTCGTGCAGCTATATCAGCTCTTAAAAAGCTTGGGGATGGTCCTCGTGCTCATAATTTACTCCTCAATGCACATTACCAGAGATATCAGTATAACATGCAAAGTCTTCGTCCATCAAGCACCTCGTATGGAGGAGCATATACTGCTGCACTCTCACAGATAGTATTCTCTGCTATAGCACAAGCTGCTAATGATTCACTGGCTATTTTTGGCAAGGAACCTGCTTATACTTCTGAGCTTGTAATGTGGGCTACAAAGCAAACAGAGGCCTTTGCAGTTCTTGTTAAAAGACATGCATTAGCTTCCTCAGCAGCTGCTGGAGGCTTAAGAGCTGCTGCAGAGTGTGTTCAAATAGCTTTGGGTCATTGCTCTTTGTTGGAAGTCCGTGGATTGGCACTTTGTCCTGTGCTCATAAAGCTCTTTAGGCCGAGTGTTGAACAGGCACTAGATGCAAATCTAAAGCGAATTGAAGAGAGCACAGCTGCTTTGGCTGCTGCTGACGATTGGATACTCACTTACCCTCCAACAGGTACTCGACAGTCTGGCAGATCTTCTGTTGCGTCTCTTGGTAATACAGCTGTATTTCAACATAAACTTACAAGCAGCGCTCATCGGTTCAATTTGATGGTCCAGGTGAATAGTCTTTCCTTCACTATTTCCAATAGATTGATACATCTCTCTCCTCAGCCACACATTGTGTGTGTATACGAAGTACAATACATTTTTTTTCTTTTTACCATGTTGTCTAAAGATGACTGTATGTTTGCAGCTGCTGCTCGTTTTCCTTTATTCACCTCCTTCCTTTCTTCCCATATTGTCCATTGTGCTTCAATTTCTCTGGTGTATGTGTGTCCTATTGTTTGAAGACTAGATAAAAGTTTTTCAGGTTGTGGAAAATATCACTGATACATCATTGGAAGATCATTGTCTCTGACTTTCTTATCACTGATACTGCAAATTTTAAAATTTAATTGGAACATTGAACTGCCATCTGTTCTCTTTTCGGCTGAAACAGTGGTTCTGGCAAATGTATTGCATATTGTTGTTTTAACCTGTTAACAGAAAGTTCAGTTTTACTATAACTTATGGTCGCAAGACAATTATAGACTCTATTTTTTAATCCATCCCTGGCTATTACTGCTTTGAATTGCCATTTTGCTGCTTGTTTGGATTCCAATGATCTTTTGAAATTTTGATTCTTTGTTCCTTCTGTAGTATATCTGCTGACATGGGTTTTTCCTGCTCCATATGCATGTGCTGTATTTATTCACTTGAATTTTCTCTTCCAATTGAGTAGAGCTTTCCCCAACTTTTTGCACCTCTAAAGTGCTTTGAGTTACTAATTTCCTTACATTGGTGCATGTGTTCCTCATGCTTGTCGGGATAACTGATTGAATTGAATTATATTATTTTCTTCAAATGATGAAATTGTTCCATTTATTTTTCAGGATTTCTTTGAGGATGTTGGACCACTTTTAAGCATGCAGTTGGGAAGTCAATCATTGGAGGGTTTGTTTCAAGTATTTAACTCATATGTGAACATGCTGATAAAAGCATTGCCAGGTTCAATGGAAGAAGAAGGAAACTTTGAGGGTTCAGGAAATAAAATTGTACGAATGGCTGAGACTGAAGCCCAGCAGATAGCCTTGCTAGCCAATGCATCATTATTGGCTGATGAACTACTCCCGCGGGCAGCCATGAAGGTATCCCCTGTTCATCAAGCAAATAGTAAGGATGATCTCCGTAGGAGACCTCTAGACAGGCAAAATCGTCATCCTGAACAACGAGAATGGAGGAAGCGGCTTGTGAGTTCAGTTGATAGATTAAAAGATAGTTTTTGTCGACAGCATGCCCTTGATCTCATTTTTACGGAAGAGGGTGATAGTCATCTTACTGCAGAAATGTACATAAACATGGATGGAAATATGGATGAGATGGAATGGTTTCCATCCCCAATATTCCAGGTAAAATCTTTTTGGTACAAAATGCTGACTTTTTGTTTTTATTTTTTTGGGTTGAGAGGGGTGTTGTAGATGTATATATATCATGTATAGATCGCTCTGCTTGTCAGAATGAACTTTAGGCCATTTTTGGGTCCAGTTATGATATATATGTCAACTGAAAATACATATTATGCTTGGGATTTCATAGGATAAAGTATCAGTAATATGAAGACAATTAAATATTTGTTGCAGGAGAGAATAGAATGTTGTTGCTTTTCATTCTGGTTGCATTTTCATCTGTATATTGATTTGACCTCATGTCCCTGGGGTTGCACCTGCTACCTAAAGATGTTTTTCACAAGTTTTTTTGGGTAAAAGAAGATCAAAAATAAAATTTATTAGCGGTTAATATGTTTTTGTATTTATTTGGACACCTGTTTGGGTGTGTAATATAGTTATTTATAACTTTGTATCTCTTTTTTGTCAGAAGAATACAGACCCTAGGAACTGGAATT
Organism: Jatropha curcas; assembly: GCF_041381405.1. Taxonomy (NCBI): domain Eukaryota; kingdom Viridiplantae; phylum Streptophyta; class Magnoliopsida; order Malpighiales; family Euphorbiaceae; genus Jatropha; species Jatropha curcas. The sequence goes on along the minus strand of NC_143160.1, from coordinate 25,732,747 downwards.
TGGAGGAAGCATTGAATTTATCAAACTCTATGGAAAAACTAATTTTCAGTGAACTTAACTTTGTGAGATTATTTTCACTGAACTTAGCTGGATTTAAAGAAAATTGAAAATTTGTTAAGTTAACCTTCATGTTAGATTGGCCTTTCAAAATTCAAGAACTGGAACTTTGTGCTGGCTGTGGAGAATTAACTGTCTAATATATATAGTTTCAGTGTATTGCTGGAGATGAACAATCTATTTCACTACGAGTTCTTATGGGTTCTTGTTATGTTATGATTCAGGAACTTTTTATAAAACTGAACCGAATGGCTAGCATAGCAGCGGATATGTTTGTAGGAAGGGAAAGATTTGCTACATTGCTATTGATGAGGCTCACAGAAACTGTTATACTATGGCTTTCGGAAGATCAAAGCTTTTGGGATGATATTGAAGAAGGTCCAAGGCCATTGGGTCCTCTTGGTCTGCAACAAGTATGTAAATCTGGCTTCTTTTCCTCTAGTTCTTATTGGTGTATTGAGTTTTGATATACTGCATTTGTTGGTCTATGTGCAGTTTTATTTGGACATGAAGTTTGTGATGTGCTTTGCTTCACAAGGACGCTACTTGTCACGGAATTTGATTCGGGTAGTCAATGAGATAATTTCTAAAGCTGTTGCAGCATTTTCTGCTACAGGAATGGACCCAGACAGGTAAATAAGCAGTTTCTTCTTTGGGTTATGAATTTATTGTGTGTTTTATGTATAATTTGCAAACATCATTAAAAGAGGATGCAGTTATTGCTACTGAAAACTATGTGAAAGTTCCTGAGATATTCTACATCTTTAATCCTTCACCTTTGTTCAAAAAACGAAAAAGAGATCCTTTACACTTAGGGATTTTGTTTCAGCACATAGTATATGGACCACAATCAGTAACTCTGCAAGAGAAGAAAAAAAACTGATCCAAATCCAAATCCCCCTTGGAATGATGATTTTCATCGGTAAAAGATCCAAATGAATTCAGGAATTTGGAACAGGAGAAGCATTATTTTGCTTGGCTGGCTTTATATTCCAACAAAAGATCAATACTAGAGAAGGGGCATGAAATTTGTGCGGAGAGATTATACATCTACGGATTTAAATATTGTCTCCCTCTGTTAGAGAATTATAGAAGGCAATTGCCCCCTGATGCTGCATAGATGTTTCTGCTTGTTGGGCACTGCATGGGAATCAAGTGATGGGGCTGGTTGCGGAGAATTTCATTATATAATATATATATAGTGGACCCAGAACTAGTGTGAGAACGAGTCGTAATAATTCAAATTTATATTGCAATGTGTATGTGCAGTTTAAGCTTTAAGGTAATTAAGTGGAAGCAAATTATATGAGAAGATGATCCATAGAAATAAGACCAATTGTCAACTATCCATCCTTAATTCTCCTTCTAGTTCCCGTCCCCTACTGCAGTTCTTTACATTATTATCCTTATTATTTCAAATTCTACATTCATGTGCTTTCTTCAATATGCTTACCAGACATTAAATGGATTGCATTTACAAAACCGGATTCGTTTTCCACTTTAAATGCAGTGTATTGCCAGAGGATGACTGGTTTACTGAGATTTGTCAAGAAGCATTGGAAAGATTAAGTGGAAAACCAAAAGCTATTGATGGGGACCGTGAACTCAACAGCCCAACAGCCTCTGTTTCTGCACAATCCATTTCATCTGTCAGATCTCATGGGAGTTCCTAAGACAAAGTTCTAAACCCTTGTGTATATTTGGCTCGTTGAATATATTCCTTGAAGGATTTGTAAGCACTAAGCAGATTAGCATATGGTTTGATCTCATTTTTTTCATCTTCTCAATTTTTGTGAAGTCTGGGAATCTCTTCATGGTTGAGTTCAGTTTGAGTCTGTAAATGCTGAATATTTTATTCGATCCTGAATTCGATTATGTACCTATTCTTTGACTAAGCTATTCTTTCAAGTTCAATGCACCTGATACTCTGATTTTTAGTTGAACTGTGGTTCTAGTTTTTCATTTTACATTCTACGTTAGTCCTAACCTAATTTGAAAAAGCTAACAAAATAGGAAGATTTTGCTGGAACTATTATCATATTGAATGTTAAATGTTAATTATATTTAATAATTTTTTTTATCAGATTAAGATAATTATTATAGAAAGTCTAATATTATTTTTACTTATAATAAAATCAATTATCTATCAGTTAAAAATACTTGAACAGAAGAAAGTTTTGCGTTTTGTAATTGCTTAACATCATCTATAACTGAGGGTCTTTTCCTCGGCTCCCTTTCAAGACCCACAAACACATCTGTAACTTCACTGGACAAATATCTCAAAATTTTAATTATACCCGACACTGAAGGAAATCCAACTACTCAAGTAATCTACAACTACCTAATTGAAAAGTGGTTTAAGGTTTGCAAAGCAACTTTTTACGGAATTCGGTAATATAACATAAATTTTGGATTAACTTTTAGAGATTAAGGTAGGGTTTTATGAAAAGTTAACTCATATAACGTTTAACTCTTAGTATTTTATGAAAAGTTACTCAAACAGCTCGTTTAGCTTTCGTTTTATGAAAAGCTACTTAAACTGCTAAACGCTACTAAAACAGTTAATTTTGCTGAACATATCCAAATTTCTAATTTCCGGATTTAGTTGGCAATAGTTTGCATAATAGACATTAATATTGCACTATGTTGTCAGAAGATAGAAGATGTCTGACTTAATGAGATTTGTCAGGAAGCATTGGAAAGATTAAGGGTCTATTTATATGAATTAACTTTTTATAAAACATTACTTTAACCTATAAAAGCAAGTTCAAACGTTATGTTATAAAACACTATAAAAAATAACATTTAGCATTTTAATTAGTCGTTAAAAACTACTTAAAAAGTTATTGCCGAGCAAAGCATAAGTGGAAAAACAAAAAGCTATTGATGGGGTCACGAGCTCAACAGCCCACTAGTCTCTGTTCTTTTGCAACGCCTTTCATTCTTCCAAGTGCAATGCTGATTTTCAGTTAAGACGTGGTTCTGATTTTTCATTTGAAACTGTACATTAATCCTAACTTGGTTGATTAAATAAAGTGCATTGATTTCCAATAAATTTCTCATTTTCTGAATCTAATTGAAAAAATAACAAAATTAGGTCGTAATTTTCTAATGTTAATTTTTATATTTTAGTTATCAACAAGAGCAACTATTGTAGAATTGAAAGCCTAGTATTAGTATGATATTATTAAAACAGAAAGGAAATACAAGCAATTATGACTGATCTGCTAACTAATTCCTTGTGCTCAAATACACATCTCTGCATCTTGAATAGAACAAATGTGCAATGACCCATTTTGGGCTTTTGCTCCTTGTAATTGCTTGACAACATCTCTCATTGAAGGTCTTCTTCTTGGTTCAATTTCAGTACATCTCAAGGCCAACAAATATACATCAGTTACTTGCTCCACTATATCTGAATCATAGAATTCCTCTGCAAGGCCTGAATCTGCAATCCTTCTGATATCTTCTGTATCTCTCCATACACACCTACTCCATTCCACAATATCTGTTTGCTCCCCGAATGATGGATCCAATGCCTTCTTTCTTGTTATTAGTTCAAGCAAAACAATTCCATAGCTATAAACATCTGATTCCTTACTCTTCGTCTCTATAAATGCATGTTCTGTCAAAATCAACACAAATATGAGTACCAAATGAAGTAGCTTTCCTAGCAGATTCTAGGAGAATGTTTGCAGAAGAAGTTACCTGGTGCAATGTATCCTGGTGTACCTATAACCAAGCTGGAGGGTGCCGATGCAGGAGATTGATACAGAAGCTTAGCAATACCAAAATCTGAGATATGAGGCTCCATATCAGAGTCTAAGAGAATGTTTTCTGGCTTGACATCTCGATGCAACACTGGAGGATCGCAATCATAATGTAGATATGCCAATGCATGGGCAGTTCCAATGGCTATTCTGAAGCGCACATTCCACTCCAGAGTTGATGGAGCATTTTTTCCATGCAAAATATCATGAAGGCTCCCATTTTCCATTTGTCTATAGAGAATCAACCCATAATCTTTTCTTAACCAAAACTCCTCCAACCTGATCAGATTCCGGTGCCTGATTTTCCCTATGGTTTGAATTTCTCTAACCATACTTTTGGTTCCTCCGTTATTACAAAAAGCAATTTTCTTTGCAGCAAAAACTTTGTCCTTGCCTAATGAAGCTTTATAAACAGTTCCATGGGCTCCCCTTCCAATAATGTATCTATCATTTAGATTCTCAGTTGCTTCCATCACTTTGCTGAATAGAGAAGCTGGCCCCTCTTCTGCAGCAATCTCCGCGTCCTGCTTATGCCTTCTATGCGGGACCAATGTACATGCCAGTCCAAGAAGAACAAAGGTAGAAGCCACACCACAGCCTATCATTGCAATTTCAACTTTAGTAAGGCCTTTTTTATTGCTTAATCGACTTGCACATGATCTCAAATTTCCATTCCCAGCACATGTGAAGCTACCTGACGGAGCACAATTGACACATAGGCCAGTATTGCCCACAAATGATGAGGGAGATGAGTTAAGAAAGGCCATCAAGGTATCTGGTATTGGACCTGTGAAGAGATTGTATGAGACATTTACTAGGACCAATGTATGGATGTCACCAAGAACATTCAATGTTCCTGCAAGATTGTTGTTAGATATATCGAGTTGTTCTAGCTTGATTAAATCTCCCAGCTCTGAAGGTATTGCACCAGTCAATCCATTACTACTGAGATTCAATGCATATTGTAAACCTTTCAATGATCCAATCGAAGAAGGAATTTCACCTCCCAATAAATTTCCACCAATTTGTAGTTCTGTAAGCCTTTCCAGTTCTGACAGAAAATGCGGAATGCCTCCGGTAAACTGATTCTCCCTCAGAATCAAAGTGGATAAGTTAGTCCAATTCCTCAGACTCGAGGGAATTGGACCATTCAATGAATTGATGCCCACATCAAACTTGTATAATTTGTGACAATGTGATAACTGAGATGGTAAAGAACCAAAAAGTTGATTATATGAAAGATTTACCTCCTCAAGCTTTACAAGATTGCCAAGCTCAGGTGGTACAAGCCCTGTCAACTTGTTCCTGGAGAAGTCAATAGATGTAAGACCAGAATAGTTGCCCAGGCTTGGAGAAATTGGGCCTGATATTATATTGTTACTGATGTCCATGTGAGAAAGGGTTGGATTTTCTGCAAATTCAGGAAGGGTTCCGGAAATGTTATTATTTTTAAGGATCAATCTCCAGAGTGACGAACAGCTTCCAACATCAGAAGGAATGCTGCCTTGAAGTTGATTATGACCCAAATTTAGAACCCGTAGTTGCTTTCCAAAGCAAAGATTTGGTGGAATTTCACCGGTAAACTTATTATTAGTGAAATCCAGCTGCAATAAGCTGCTGTTGATTCCCAAACTTTGGGGTATGACTCCAAAAAAGTTATTATCATATAAAGAAATGTTCTTTAGATGCTTCAGCTTAGTCATCTCAACAGGCAGTTCACCAGAAAGGCTGTTATTGTACACAAGGAAGTACTCGAGACTTTGTATTCTCCAAATGCTTATTGGAATCTCCCCACTCAAATTATTAGTAAACAATTCAAGGTCCTGCAACTGAGTCAGCTTTCCCAATTCAGCAGGAATCGCTCCCTCAAGCTGGTTTTTATATAACTTTAAGCTTGTCAAGGACTTGCAATTTGCAAGTTCATGGGGAATTTTCCCAGACAATCGGTTTTCAGAAAGGTCTAGAGCAAAGAGCTTGTCTAGCAGGCCAAGGGAAGAGGGAATGCTGCCTGTTAAGTTGCTATGAACAATGGCTAAGATTGTTAAGCTAGTTGAATTTCCCAAATCAGATGGGAGGCCCCCACTGAAGCAATTGTATGAAAGGTCTAAAACACTCAAATTCTTGCAATTGCCAAAACCTAAAGGAATGCTACCTTGAAAACTATTATGAGCTAGAAATAAATAAACAAGGCTTTTTAGATTAGTGAGAGTCTTTGGCAAAGAACCAACCAACTGGTTCTCACCCAAATACAGCCCTTGCAATTTACTACAATTTCCAATTGTCTCTGGAACAGTACCAGATAACTTATTGCCATATAGCCATAGTTCTTGAACATGAGTCAAGTTACCCACACTAGTAGGGATTGAACCAGTGAAATTGTTATTATTCAAATACACAGATTCCAAACTCGAAATAAGAAACAATGATTCAGGTACCTTGCCAGACAGTGAATTAGAGTACAAAACCAAGAAACGTAAATGTTGCAGGTAGTTAAAATTATCAGGTACTCGTCCAGTAAAGCCATTGGAGGACAAATCCAAGTACTCGAGTAAACTACAACTAGCTAATTGAAAGGGTATTTGACCAGAGAAATTGTTATTACTCAAGTCCAAGGTTTGCAAAGTAGATAAATTTCCTATTTCCGGACCCAGTTGGCCAGAAATTCCATAACCGGAAAGGTTCACAGTGAGTATAGTGAAAGAAGTAGGGTGACATTGTATGCCTGACCATGAACAAGGAGTAGAGTGTGAAGAATCCCAAGTTGAATGTATGGAAGAAGGCACATGAGTCCAGTGCCTTAAGAGTGACAATAGAGTAGACCCATCAGAGTTGAGAGCAAAAACAGCAGATAAAGACGACAGACATAGAAGCAAGAAATGGTTAAAAACGAGAGACATACCTTAACTGAGGACTTTTTAAGTTGGTTGGAATGGGGAGGAAGAAGAAAGAAGAAAGAAGAAAGGCTGAAATGAGAGATGACAAACAGCAGTAAATAGTAATCAAGAATTGGTTGAGCGTTGAAGAAAATGAGAATTGTTTCATTAAATAGAATGGTAAGTGTGAAACCAGAATAGTTGTAACAAAATCAAGAAATTCCAAAGATCGGTTCAAGAATTCGAGTTTCAGAGTTCCCACTTATTTTTTGGACTTTGACATTGAGAAAAGCGGTGGACTTGGGGGGACCACCTGTCCTCTTTACAAGATGCAGCTCTTTCCGTTTCCGTACCTGCGTGGTAATTATACCCCAAAGTATAATTACTATTTAGTCCCTCAAATTTGATGAATTATACTAATATCTTTATTCCATAATACTTGTCACATCTAAAATTTCAATCTCTTTAAAAAATATATTAAATTTGTCTAAATTATAATAAATTATTAAGCAAATTGATTTTATTACTTTTAATTTAATACTAATTGTTTAAGAAAATTATTAAATAAAATAATAATTATTAGTCATATACAAATTATAAATATGAAAAAAATAAATTTATTACTCATTGAAAATATTTTAGAACAAATTATTTTTCAAATATAACAAATATTATGAAATAGAGATAGTACTAAAAAATTTCAATTTTCAAAATTTAAATTATCTGATCTGTGTGTTATAATCTTTAACGTAAAAAATGCTTTTAAGAGATAAATTACCATGCAGTCTCTAAAACTTTATCAAATACATGGATAAGAACCATATTGGTTCGTCCATTTACTATATATATATATATATATATATATATATATATATATATATATATATATATATATATATATATATTCGATTTATATATTTTATTATTATTATTATTGTTATATTGACTAAAAGAAAAAAAGCAAGAATTTTGTCGGGAAGGACTTACTAGTATAATAGCAGGATAATGCATGGATGGTTTAATTTTAAAAATTAGTTCATTTGATCAAAATCTAACAACTATGTAATTACTCCATTTTTATTATTAATAAAGTCTTATTTATATTAATTCAAACCTAGTCTTTTTTTTTTTTTTAAAGGAAAGAAAGCAAAGTAAAACTATATATATATATATATATATATATATATATATATATATAACTTATGATGATTAATAAATTTGTGATATTTTAGTTTTAATTGAATCTATTTTCTTGGAAAATTTATTTTTGCAGTCTCTGTAAAAAAAAAAATTATATTATAGAATTGTAGTTTTGCATTATATATTATATGTACTCTAAATCTTCACTTTTTAGGAAAAAAAAAAAAAAAAACCCAATCTTTTTAGAAGAAAATTAGATCTTATTATTATATGTATGATAATACATCCAATGGTCACGTTTGAAGCAGTCTGCTCCCACGCCAACCCAGGCCTTAGAATATGAAATATATATAAAGAAATGAACAGGATCGTCATTGTAAACTCTGATGATTCTCATACGTATGTGACGATGGAGAGCCAGAAAGACACGAGGCATTGCAGTTGTCAAAAATGAAGGTGGCTAGAGATGTTCCTTTAACATATGCGTGTCATCTCACGCGGTAGGAGAAACAGATACATGCAAATAAATACGTGCAAGTGTTACCTACCAAAAGAAATTCACTTAGTATGAAAAGAATTATTCGATTGATAGGAAGAAAATAGATTTTAATTAACACTTCAATTGGATTTCTATAATTTTTATCCACATATACTTTATCTTCAATATATATATCCTAAATTTATAAATTCTGATAATTAATAAATGATACGTTGAGTGTGGAACACACCTTACACCACAATAATAATAAAAGTAATAAAAAAAAGGAGAATAAATCCTTGTAATATGTGTTAATGGTGAACCCTCTCTCTTCTCCTACTACCGCCATTACCATAGAATCAAATTCTAAACATTCTACCCAATCCAACATTTGATTCCTCAACAGCATCGGCACCGCCACAACAATAATCCGCAACTCCTCCCCCCACCAAACGCTAACCCTAACCTTAGCCTAAATCCGAACCCAACTTTAGTATCTCCACCAGTACATGTGTTTCCATCACACGTGCCGCTGCCTCAAGTCGCTGGGGCATCTGTGCCTCCCATTGCTCAATCTTTCCATCTAGTTCCTCAATTCTCTACGTTGCCGAATTATCAAAACCCTACCATTGGCGTTCAACCGCTTGTAGTGAGTGCTCAGCCAGTTATGGCTTCTAGTACTCCTAGAGTAGTAGTAGCTCCACCTCCTATGATGCCTTATCAGATTCCACCAGCTCAGCCTCCAAATCCGGCCTTTAGACATAACTCGCCTATGCCAAATGGAATTCAATGTTATCCATCTCCATACCCAGCTATGGTACGCTCAAGACCCCACCGATGGGACTCCTAGAGGCTTTGGGTTTTTTGAATTTGAATCTGCTGAGGGGGTTCTCCGTGCATTGCGATTGCAGAGTAAATTTAATATTGACGGACAGGAACTTGTGGATCTTTGGGACTCGATGGCTTTAAATGTGCTTAATCAAGCCTCTGGTATGTTATCCTCATTTGTGAATTTCTTGCCGATTTTGCTATTCTTTGATAATTATTTTCAGAGGGTATAGGAGGTGTTATCATCAACCTTATGCATTTTCCATGTTTTTCTCACTGTCACTGATCGGTCAATAAATAAGAGGCTTAAAGGTAACATAGCAAAATGAGAAATGAAAACTAAAAATTGGTTGCATACCTGCCTAATTAGGACATTATTGCTAGAAATAACAAATAATGCACTTACAACTTAGAGAGGATGCTTTCCTTCATGTCTTCAGTAGGTGAGTAGTTCTAATCAGTGCTTTCCTAGCACAGGGCAAAAATAAATTTCTATATGGTGCATAAAGCAGCTTGCAAAACTTTATATCACAATCTTGGTTTTTTGATTTTTTGTATCTCGGAACATTAATTGGCTGGCAATTCTTACTTTATGGCTTATGCTGCCTGCGAGTGTTCCACCTACTCAACGTGGTTGTTTATGAGCTTTTTCGTTATTGTTTAAATAGTTTTTTCTAATCTTAGTTCATTGCAAACAAGTCATTGGTTGTTGGATTTATTTTGGAATCCATTTTACTAAGTGGTCAAAATCAACTAGAAATATGTTATTGTTCAGTCCTCAAATATTGTTTGTGTGATTTTCCCTCTTAAATCCACTTCAAAATTTTATTACCCTCGTTTTGAAGAAAATGACTGATAAAAGAACTTGATCTAATCTCCTTTGTCCTGAACATTAATCATCGTTCATTGCCTTTGGTGACAAATATGACAACCGGGAAGAAGAACAACTAACCGTTGAACTCCATCCCAAGATGGGAAACAAATGTTTACCCATTACTGCACATGACTACTTCTATGATAGCCATATATGGACCCAATTAAATGGGTAGATGGTTACGTTAAATAAAAAATTGAGGTATTTATATGATTTATGAATATTTCAATTTCACTTATTTGGATCTCAAATTGTTTTTGAACTTCTTGCTACTGGTTCATCTACTAATTCATCTACTAATTCATCATATTCTTATGAGTTCATCATTATATGTCTGTCTCATTAAACCGTCGGTTCGAGGTGTTTAAAATTTTGAAGCGGAACTGACCCTTAAACCTTCGGCACGGTTCCGATGAACCGATGGTTCGAATTACGGTTTCGATTTGGTTCTAGTATTACACAATTTTTTAAAAAAAATAATAAAATTTTGATTCTCAATTCATAAATAAATAATAATTTTAAAATGTTTAGATTTTATTAACTAACTAAATTATTATAAAATTTTAAAAGAAAAACTTCTATTAACTTAGAACTATTATTACATTAAATTTACAAATTTTGCTAATTCACTAATATAGAAAATTATAATTTTTTTATTTTGGGATTGAATTAAATTAAAATTTAAAAATTTTAATTTAATTGCCTACGTATCTTCTTGGGAATTAGAGTAAATTAAAGCTCATGTAGTTCTTTTTTTTTTATTATTATTACAATGGAAAATAACCTCCCAATTATTATAATTAATTTTAGTCATCGGTGCTACTCGTCCTCGTTAATGAGTCGGAATTATCGTCATCGCTTGAATTTTATTGGTCTTGAGTTCTCAACGCGCCGCTCTAGTCCAATCGTCAATACATTCTTGCATTTTAACATTATTTGGCGATAATTTTGACCGTGTTGGATCTAAAATTTGTCCATCTGCACTAAAAGCTTATTCCACTGCAACAGTAGAAATTGGACAAGCAAGAATATCTTTTGCAATTAAAGCTAAGACTGAAAAGCGATTTGCATGTTTTTTTTCATTAACCTAAAATATCAAATTTTGTTGGGTCTTCATCCGCATCATCACCTAAATACTCAAAATCTGTGCTAATATATGTCTCAATTTCTATGTATGAATGTGGACCCTCCCTTGGTTTTTTTGAAACATTTTGCATGAAAGTAAATTATATAAAATGAAATTTAGTGGATTGAGTAGTTTGTGGATATGATACTTAGAAATGGGAGATACTAATTTAGAATACTCATCATACAATTGACGGACATACCTTAAAATATTATTAGTAAGAGAAAAATAATCTACTTCAATATTATAAGATCCATAATAAAGATGAAAAAATTATTGTAATGCAATTAACTTAAATCTAGGACAAAGGAAAAATGCAATTGAATTTAAATCAGGAATTTCAGTATAATATTTTAACCGTTTCGTTTTCATCATGAATATACATTCTTGTAAATCATCATCATTTTCATTTTCAATTATGGCATTACTTATGGCCAAACAATGAAATGGAAATAAATGGGAAGTAGGATAATAAACACCATTAAAAATTCTTCAACAATTTTCAAAAACTTGCAAAATATCTAATATTTTTTTATGAATAGTCCAATTGGTTGGATAAAGTTGAAAATGTGATGCATGCAATTGCATAAATGAAAAAAGAATATATTTATATTCATAAGACTCATTTAACATTTTATAAGTTGAATTCCACCATGTGGGAATATCTCTTAAAAATTTTTTATATTTTTTTCCCATAAAGTGACAAAAATTTTAAAATTCTTTTCTAACATATCCATGTGTCCATAAATGATTTAAAGCATTTTTTTATTGGACGTAAAAATATATTTAATGTTGTTAATGCATATTGAACACATAAATTTAAAATGTGACAAGCATATCTAGTGTGAAAAAATTGTCCACCAAATTTGGGTTGACAAAGAGTTTTTAATTCATTTATTGATGTCGTATTTGTACTAGAATTATCAAAATCAATTGTAAAAATTTTTTTAGTCAAACCATATTCTTCTAAAATAATATTTAACATCGTAAAAATATTATGGGCGGTGTGAGAGTCATCAAAAACCTTAAGTGCAATAATTCTTTTTTGAATTTTTCATTCATTGTCAATCCAATGGGAAGTAACACCCATATAAGAATGATTTTGCCATGCATTATACTAGATATCACAACAAATAGCAATTTTACCATCAAAATTTGCAAATACATTTTTTTAAATTTCTTTTTTTCAAATAAGTAGATAAGATAGTCCTTTTAAGTGTATTTCTATATATCTTTTTTGCTAAAGGATTTAATGCTTTTTTACAATAGTTATTAAATCCAATTTTTTTATCAAATGAAAAAGATAATCGTTCCAGACAAACCATTTTAGCCATTTCAATTTTATTAGTTTCATCACTATGTTTAAATAGAGGAGTGTTAGGATCACTATACCTTTACGGGGATAATTGAGTTTGAGTTACATCCATTCCTACCTCACTTGGATAATGTGATTTTAAATGCCTATTCAGAGTGCCATAGCCTCCTCGAAGCTTGAATGCATATTCTTTTTTGCAATAATTACATAGAACCGCATTGATTTCTCCGTTATTTTGAACAATTTTTGCAAAGTGCTTATTGAAAATATCTGATTTTGGTGGTTTACCCATTGAAATATTAAGAGATGTTGCTTCTTGTGGTGGATGACGACGAATATAATGTTCCTCAACTAGAGTTTGATATTAAACTTCATCATTAAATTGTGGTGAAAAATCAATCAATGGATCATTTGAATCAATTTCTTCCACCCTTTGAGCAACTCCCTTTCCCTTGGAGTTTTGTGAATTGTGTGCCATGTTTTTAAATGGAATTATGGAAAAAAAAATGATTAAATGAAATATGAAATTAATGAAATGAGTTAGAAATTATTAATTTCAAATACTAAGAAAATTATTAAAAAAATCAAATGAAGTAAATTTATGAATGGGAAAATTGAGATTAGAAGGAATTTAGAATTGGATGTATGAAAATAAAAAATAAACAATAGATAATTCCAATATTACACATTTGAAAGAATAAAAACGATAATTTTGGGGTCAATTATTAGAATTTAAGGGTAAAATTATTAGATGAATGGCATACAATTATTAAAATTTGAAACATCATTTGCTTTGAAAAAGAGAGATGAGATAGACAAAAGTCCTTTCTTTGTTAATTAGAGTTTTTAAATTCGAACACTAGATATGAAATCCCTTTAAATATTTAGAAGAGAGCATTTCACCTTTATCGAGCATGAATCCTAATTAATCAAACTAGTAAATTTTTGATATTGAATAGTTAAAACTAAAAGAATGAAACATTAGTTTGATAGACAGAACTCTTTTCTTCTTCAATCTGATCATTTTTAAGATTCTGGAAGAAAAAACTCACTGGAAATTCTAACATAGATAACTATATCACTCATATGATTCGAGTAAAAAGAACATGAAGTCCACGTACGTTTTTCGAAACCACATGTTTTATATAAGCCATTTACATGCATGAGTTAGCATTTCATATCAACAATTTAAAAGAATCTCATTAAACTTGGTCAAATTGAAAAAGAAAAAGAAAAAGAAAAAGAAAAGGAGAGAGAATTAATAATGCATCTGCAAAAAAAAAAAAAAAAAAAAAATTTATCAAATTATATATAGAAAATCATTTTAAAAATCTGAGCGTTAAAGTTAAAATATATTAGAAAAAAAAAAAATCCAGAGTGATAGATTTTCTTTGAAGTGATGGGTTTGGTAAAGAGATAAGTTTTATTTTGTTTTGGTAGAGACTGAAAATAACCTGTAAAAATCTGAGGGACAAGTCATATTCAGAATTGTATGAAGGAGGTCCATGAAGGACATGGTTAGGTGGATGAGTTACTTGGGTATCCAATTAATTCAAATTAAGTCAATTTGTAAAAATTAAGTCAAATCATGTGTATTTTTTTTCACCATTTTTTATAAATTATGTACCATTGTGTACTTCTCTTCACCATAAATCAAATCAACTACAATCAAATCGAGCGATATGAATTTTTTTATAAAAAATTTTAAGCTACAAATAATTTTGTTTAGGCGTCCGGTTCGAACCAGATTGGTACCGCCGATTTCGGGCCGATTCAGGTTCATTTTTTAACATTCACATAAATCTTAATCAGCCCTTGAACTGCCGATTCCGGTTCAAAATTTTGGACCATCAATTCTAGTTCATCTACAGTATGGTTCGATTCCGGTTCAGCTTGCCTATGCTTTAATTCCCTTTTCCTCTTTCTTCTAGGATTGTAAAGGAAAAGCAACAGATTGTATATGTTTCTAGGCTTTCTTGCCTCTTGGTACTTTCTGTATCTTTTCTCTACATTTTTTTCTTTTTGGGATTTAAGATTTTTCTAATTTTGCTATATATTTGTATCTTTTTTGTGTTAGCTGAAACTGGTATTTGATCTGACTAAATGTCAGTTTGTATGGTATTGGAATTCTTCATGTCAAGCTAAAAAAAACAAGTTAAGATTCCTGGCTTATCACGAGGTTCATGGGTTTTTATTTTTTATTTATTTAGTTTTTGGTCATTTTCAAAGCTGTTTACTCTTTCAGCTTGTATTAATAAAAAATAGGCGACCTTTAAGAAAATCTCTGCCTGCACTGTAGTTTTTCTTTCTTTTTTAAAATTTTTGTCATTTTTTTGCCTCTCATAAAGATAATTTGGCAAGATTTTCCGTGTCACAGACGGAAGGATATTAGTTTATGGGCCAAAAGAAAAAAAATCTCGAGTTTGTTCTGGGTAAGCAAAGAGCATTTGATCCATTTCCAAAAATTATAACTTTCAATCAAAACCTTTTCAGAATATAAGTGGGTCATGTTGCATGAGTTCCCTTGCATCCTTCTGTTCTATCCCAATCCAAATTCTTTACTGAGTCTTGAACTAAAATGGTATGGCAGCATTTCTATATTATGCATAATTTTTCCTTTTTATTTTTAGTTTGTGTCATAGTGGAGCTTATCTATTCTTTTTCCCATAATGGATGCTTAGAGAAGAAACATGTTTGAATTGACTTCAAACAAGTCTGACCTTTGTCTTGTAGCAAATAACGACCAAGGAGTTGTTAGAATAGGCAAAAATAATGCTTATAGTGGAACCAAACCATGCCTTTTCACACTCTAGCATGTACTATTAGAATTGATAACTAATTGCATTGTACAAATTATGTGTACAGTTTTTAGTCATTTAACACCTAACAAGTAAGTTGGTAAAACCCAGCATAGTGAAAATACAACTTGTTTGGCTAAACCCCTAAGAATGCTCCTGCATTTGAAATTGAATTCTATGTATAAATAGCTTCCCTGGCTTTGCTTTTTTGGTGACTAATTATTTCATTTTATATTTATGTTGGGTTAATTAAATGCTTTAAATGGTTGGTAAACCGCACATGGCTGGCTGTGCTTATGCACTTTAAAAAAAAAAAAAAAAAAAAAAAGGTAACATGAATTACATTAGTTTCTTCAAATTTCACTAAGCATGGGTATTATGCTTTCCTAAGCAACCTAGAATGGAAGAGTATACCATTGTTGGTGTTTTAATGAATTGAAAATTACAAAAGATTATAGAATTAATTTGATATCTCAAAAAAAAAAAAAATGTAGTTTTACAACATGCAATATTGCTTTGTAACATTACATTACAATTTCATTATTATTTAGCTGAGTATATCATTGCTTTTAGTATCGAGCTACACGTTTTATCTTCTCTCTGTGGATGAAAGGATGGTAAGTTACCACTGATTGCCAATGAAAATTTAAATTGAAATTATAAGACAATGATATTTATTTATTTTCTCCATTTCATTTAATACAGAGCAATTTTATTAATTAGTTTGTTGTCTAGAATTTTTATTCTCTATATCATGATAAAAGCGCAGGTAGCACAACCAAATGGAGATCGACAAATTCAGACTTAAGCAGTTTTCCAATTATAAAGTTCGGACTCAAGCAGTCCATAAACAGTCTCATCAGTTCGGACATAACCAATTCTCCGGTTCAGCCTTAAGCTGTCCATAAACAGTCCATCAGTTCGGACATAAATAGTCCATCTGCTCGGACTTAAGCAGTCCAACAGCTCATATTTAAGCAATTCACCCATTCAAATTTAAACATTTGTTGGAAATAAAATGACCAATATTTTTCGGGGATGATAATATACATAAAAGAACAATATATAAATATATATATTATACTCTTAAACAAACTTTAACTAACAAGTCATATAGGATTCCTGTGATGCTTATCGTAATATAATTTATCTTGACTCCAATATATATACCTAAATTTACTCCAAGTGAGAAAAAATTTTCAAATACTCCCAATTCTAAATTTTGATAACTAACAATAAGTATACGGGCCAGAAAAAGTTCTAAACGAAAATAGTAAAAGAATACACAAATAAGAAAAAATACTGTCACTTGTGTTGAAATAAAATGTCATATCAGGTAATTTTGCATTTCTGTAATGACTAATTATTTATATTTAGTAAGATAAATGGTCAATTGCGAATCATGAATCTAAAAAAAAAAAAAAAAATACCAAGTATATTCGTGGCATGGTGAAGCAAAAAATATCATGTTTACAGCACTTTCTTCTTAAGCCTTCGTGTAAGACACACAAAGCCTAAAAAAAGAAGAAGCAGGTGGCCAGCGGCCATAACTCGTGAATAAAGTCACTAAATATATTCTCAGGTCTCTTAAAACCATGAATATTGAATCTAATAGAATTGTAGATAGACACAAAAACCGAAAAAAAAAATCAAATATTTGAAATCATAATATATATATATATATATATATATATATATATAAGGCGTAGTGTTATATAAAAACTACAAGAATGGCTAGAGGTGGAGTGTATAATTTAAACAATTCGAATCGTGTTTAGCATAGATAATTATAAGTATATGTAGACAATTCAACAATTTAAATAATTCAATATAGATAATTCATCGCAAAATAATAATTAAAATATTTAAGTCATCCAATCACGGCATAGAAAATTAAAGAAAAATGTAAAAATTTATGAAAGAAGAAAAATAGAATGCTTGAGCTTTCTCCTTATTTCAGATTATATTTATATATATTATAAAGTCAATTAGGAGGTCTCCATGGGTAGAGAATTATTTTATTTCTCTACAAAAGTAGAAGCCCATAAAAATATTTATTTAATTTTAGAAGTTTTTTCTTTATTGTTCTAAAGTTATATTTTCAACCCCAAATTAAAATTCTTAAGATTCAATCTATTAGTAAAAACAAATTCATCTTGTGGCACTCATATTATTCAGGTGAGTTTAGTACTTGTAGATTCTGTTTTTTTTTATATATATAAATTTCATGGCAAAACAATTCTGATTTTACGTATGTTTTGTACATAATATATATATATATATATATATATATATATATTGGGCTTTCTTTAGATGCTCAATATATAAATTAACCTCTGTACTTTTATGAAAAATCTTGTAACATTCTCAATTTTTATTTTGAGTCATTTAATATTTTAATTTATAAAATTACAGAACATTTTAATTCGACTAATTGAACACCTCAATGTGTAAAATTACATCAATTAAACACTTTTGAATAGTTGAGTGAAAATTATTATTAAAACTTACACTAACTATATATAAAATTAATATTTTACATATAAAATTAAAAAATTCTAAAAAAATTATTGTTGCTAGTACGACGATGTATGAGATTATTAAAAAAGGTGAAGTCTAAAGTTTCACGACGTGGATTTAAAATTTAAGAGGCCATAAGAATTTTTTATCAAATTGTAATAGGTTAAATATATTCAGGCCTAATGGTTGAGACATAATAAAATTGGAAGTAACAAATGGAAGCTTGTACATTTTTCTAATGTTGCAAGAAATTCAATGTTGGGTTCAGACTTCGTGCTGCTTTTTCCGCTTGACTTGAGAAAGGCTGTGGAATAGGAGTTGGTACTTGGAAATTACTCTTTTCTTCCTTTTTAGGTCTTTCATTTCCAGTCAATGGTAGACATTTTTTTGTTTTAGGTTGTTGACTATCATTTTAAAATTATCTTTTCAAAAATTTTTAGAATTATTAGTGTTGGTTCTTTCCGGGAAAAAAGCAACGAATTCACTGGTTGACATTGGAAAATTAATTGCAGATATGCCAAGTATCTGAAGCAAACCAATTAAAAATAAAGTGCGTTTGATTTGACTTCTAGAATGTGGGTTTAGATTCACTATATACATTTTATCGACTATATAATTAAAATAAATTTGATAAATGAAATTGTAAAGAAAGCTTTGATTTGCTTGGAAAGTAAAAGAAATTTATATTGAAAAGAGAGTTTGATTGTTTGTATTGAAAAAAGAGCTTGTGATTACCTAAAAATAAATAGACAATGCTTGAAAAAGAAAATAAAAACAACCGCAATCGGTCTTTTTTTATCTCCCACCTTTGTACGTGAACAACACTTAATGAGTGCTCTTTTTTTTTCTCAATCACAATTCACTTCGTTATGCCTTTCTTTTTAATTAATTAATTAATTACATAAAATAATATTAGTTGGGACATTATCAATCATACATCAAGTAAACCCAAATCCAAAACACAAAGCCTAAACCTCGAAAATCACAAAATAGATTCAACAATTACCATAATATTAAATTGGTCTATGCTTAATATGTTAGCTCATTTTGAAAATCTAAATCCATTTATAAATTAAAATCTAAAAAACAAAAATATAATCCCACAATACCTCTCTTTGCACACTCCTAAAACTAAGGAATTTTAATTATACCCAATGAATAAAAACAAAAATTCAAATTTAATTGTGGGCCAAAATACATAAATTGTCTTCTGAACTTTCACCAAAAAGTCTTATAACCTCCTGTATTTTTAAAGTGATCTTGTGCTGCCCTAAATTCTATATTTTATAATCTATACACACCTGGACACGCCAAAAAATAGAAACAAAAAAACACACGCGATGGAGTGAGTTAGGTAGCCTAATAGCATAATACGTGGCATTTCATAAGCCATAATTAAGGAGATCGTGTTAATTAAGTTAATTAAGTATATAATTTAAGAATAACAAAGTTAATTTTTATGAAAATTAAAAAAAAAATAAAAGGATATCAGAGATAAGATCTTATGTATTCAATATTTATATGTGTTAGGTAAATAATTTCTTAAGAAAACAATACAGATTTTTGGTGTCAAAATTTTAATTTATTTAATAAAAAGTAATCTCAAATTTTAATTTATTTAATTTACTAAAGAAAAATGGCAAAAACAAAATAATAATAATAATTGATTGTTGTTGAAAAGATGAATTCGAACTAGGAGTGCTAAAAATAGAGGCAGTTCCTCTCTTGCCGCTAAAAGCCAAATTTTCTTAAAATTTTCATTTTTTTATTCAAATCGCCATTAATTATCCCTGTGAAACTCAATTTCTTTTCTTTCTCTCTTTGAACTAACGATAAATCAGCAGCTAATGACTCATGAACCTGCAATATATTCATATAAAAATACCCTAAATTATTCGATTTGTTGCAAAAAAACACTCCAAATTGATCTTTGTACCAAGAACATCCTGATTTTGAAACATGAATATATTAGCACCCAAATCAATATTAAATTTAAGGTTGTGAATAAAAAATTAATATAATGGGAACCATGTCAAAACCTTAGGTTAAGTTAACCCAAGATTCCAAAAAACGGCACCGTGTTAAACCCTAAATTAACCCAACATTTTTTCTTTCCCTCCCTTCTTCTTGCTCCATCTTCTCTACTATACATAGCTTTATCTTTCTTTCCCCTTAGCTCTTAGCAGATTTTGTGTATATCAATGGAGTGCTCAATAAAATTAAGGTTTCTTGGAATAGATAAAATGTAGAGCAAATCTTTGACGTTAAAAAATGAAAAACACTAGAAATCAAATTGAAACATTGGAAGGTGATTGCTACTGTGTGTTCTTGAATTGAGTTTAAGAAGGTGATTGCTTGAATATACAAATTAGCTTAAATATTTAAACATTAGTATAAAAAATAAATTTTTATGCAAATAAATATGTCTTATAAATATTTTATAATTTTATTTATGTAAGATTTAATCATAAATTATTTAATTTAGCAAAACTGTTGTAAAAAGTTTACTATGTCAAAGTCAATTAGGAAATCTCTTTTTTTTTTTTTTTTTTTTTTGAGGAAAATTAGGAGTTCTCTATTGATGGAGAATTATTTATTTCTCTATTTTTTTATCAATAGTTATACCAGTCATATATAAAATCACTATTTTACTTATAAAATTTAAAAATCTTAAAATCATTGTTACTAGCCCGACAACGTGTGATATTATTGTAAAAAGAGAAGTTTAAGGTTTCACGAGGTGGATTTTCAAATTTCAGGAGGCACCACAATTTTTTTTTCTTTTTTCCAAATTTGGGAGAGCGAATGTGTTGGGCCTCTCTCAACAGGATAACTTTATAGTAACAATAAGGTTATACATCTACGGAGTTAAATATTTTCTCCCTCCGTTAGAGAATTATAGAAGGCAATTGCCCCTTGATGCTGCATAGATGTTTCTGCTTATTGGGCACTGCATGGGGATCAAGTGATGGGGCTAGTTACGGAGAATTGCGTTATACAATATGTATATAGTGGACCCAGAACTAGTGTGAGAACGAGTCGTAATAATTCAAATATATATTGCAATTTGTATGTGCAGTTTAAGCTTTAGGGTAATTAAGTGGAAGCAAATTATATGAGAAGATGACCAATTGTCCTTGAAGGATTCTACATTATTATCCTCCTTATTTCAAATTCTACATTCATGTGCTTTCTTCAATATGCTTACCAGACATTAAATGGATTGCATTTACAAAACCTGATTCGTTTTCCACTTTTAATGCAGTGTATTGCCAGAGGATGACTGGTTTAATGAGATTTGTCAAGAAGCATTGGAAAGATTAAGTGGAAAACCAAAAGCTGTTGATGGGGACCGAGAACTCAACAGCCCAACAGCCTCTGTTTCTGCACAATCCATTTCATCTGTCAGATCTCATGGGAGTTCCTAAGACAAAGTTCTAAACCCTTGTTTATATTTGGCTCGTTGAATATATTCCTTGAAGGATTTGTAAGCACTAAGCAGATTAGCATATGGTTTGATCTCATTTTTTTCATCTTCTCAATTTTTGTGAAGTCTGGGAATCTCTTCATGGTTGAGTTCAGTTTGAGTCTGTAAATGCTGAATATTTTATTCGATCCTGAATTCGATTATGTATCTATTCTTTGACTAAGCTATTCTTTCAAGTTCAATGCACCTGATACTCTGATTTTTAGTTGAACTGTGGTTCTAGTTTTTCATTTTACATTCTACATTAGTCCTAACCTAATTTGAAAAAGCTAACAAAATAGGAAGATTTTGCAGTAACTATTATCATATTGAATGTTAAATGTTAATTATATTTAATAATTTTTTATCAAATTAAGATAATTATGTTAGGATACCGGCAATAAACTTACGAAAATAATTACGACAGCGGAAAAATAGAAATGGGACACACAGAAATTTATGTGGTTCACCCTCAACTGTTTAAGGCTACGTCCACGGGACCAACTCCGAATATTTCTTCCACTATTAAAAATAGTAGGCTTACAAAGAGAGTAATACAAAATAGTGGCACTCACAAGTTTTTCCCAAAAAGACCTCAATAATTTTCACTATTTTTCTAAACCTTTAGTTTTAAGAACCCTTTCTTAAAACTGAACTCTCTAATTCTTCTCTCACATTTTGTTGGTACCTCTAAACTGAGAAACATCCTCTCCTATTTATAGGAGAGGGAATGAGAGAGTCGTGTTCCATTAATTTCGTAGTTGGTTGCCGACCTTTGAATAGTTGGCAACCAACCTTTTGCTTTTTCAAACGGCACGTTTTTATTATTTTTTTTTTCTTTTCAAATTGTGTGGGTCCCACTTGAGTGGGCACACCACCACCAACAAATTATTATAGAAAGTCTAATATTATTTTTACTTATAATAAAATCAATTATCTATCAGTTAAAAATACTTGAATAGAAGAAAGTTTTGCGTTTTGTAATTGCTTAACATCATCTATAACTGAGGGTCTTTTCCTTGGTTCCCTTTCAGTACATGTCAAGACCCACAAAAACACATCTGTAACTTCACTGGACAAATACCTCAAAATTTTAATTATACCCAACACTGAAGGAAATCCAACTACTCAAGTAATCTACAGCTACCTAATCGAAAAGTGGTTTAAGGTTTGCAAAGCAGATACAACAACATTTTAAGTCGCTACTTTTTATAGTATTCGGTAACATAACGTTTGAAATAAAGCATTTGGATTAATTTTTATAGATTAAGGTAGCGTTTTGTGAAAAGTTAACTCATGTAACATTTAACTCATAACATTTTATGAAAAGTTACTCAAACAGCTCGTTTAGCTTTCGTTTTATGAAAAGCTACTTAAATTGCTAAACGCTACTAAAATAACTAACAGCTACTAAAACAGTTAATTTTGCCGAACAGACCCAAGTTTCTAATTTCTAGATTTAATTGGCAATAGTTTGCATAATAGACATTAATATTGCACTGTGTTGTCAGAAGATAGAAGATGTCTGACTTAATGAGATTTGTCAGGAAGCATTGGAAAGATTAAGGTTCTGTTTATATGAGTTAACTTTTTATAAAATATTACTTTAACCTATAAAAGCTAGTTCAAACGTTATGTTACGAAACACTATAACGTTTTGATTAGTCGCTAAAAACTACTTAAAAAGTTATTGCCGAACAAAGTTTAAGTAGAAAAAAAAAAAAAAGCTGTTGACGGGGATCACGAGTTTAACAGCCCAACAGTCTCTGTTCCTTCGCAACCCATTTCACTTTTCCAAGTGCAATGCTGATTTTCAGTTAAGACGTGGTTCTAATTTTTCATTTGAAATTGTACATTAATCCTAACTTGCTTGATTAAATAAAGTGCATTGATTTTCCAATAAATTTCTCATTTTCTGAATCTAATTGAAAAAATAACAAAATTAGGTCGTAATTTTCTAATGTTCATTATTATATTTTAGTTATCAACAAGAGCAACTATTGTAGAATTGAAAGCCTGGTATTAGTATGATATTATTAAAACAGAAAGGAAATACAAGCAATTATGACTGATCTGCTAACTAATTCCTTGTGCTCAAATACACATCTCTGCATCTTGAATAGAACAAATGTGCAATGACCCATTTTGGGCTTTTGCTCCTTGTAATTGCTTGACAACATCTCTCATTGAAGGTCTTCTTCTTGGTTCAATTTCAGTACATCTCAAGGCCAACAAATACACATCAGTTACTTGTTCCACTATATCTGAATCATAGAATTCCTCCGCAAGGCCTGAATCTGCAATCCTTCTGATATCTTCTGTATCTCTCCATACACACCTACTCCATTCCACAATATCTGTTTGCTCCCCGAATGATGGATCCAATGCCTTCTTTCTTGTTATTAGTTCAAGCAAAACAATTCCATAGCTATAAACTTCTGATTCCTTACTCTTCGTCTCTATAAATGCATGTTCTGTCAAAATCAACACAAATATGAGTACCAAATGAAGCAGCGTTCCTAGCAGATTCTAGGAGAATGTTTCAGAAGAAGTTACCTGGTGCAATGTATCCTGGTGTACCTATAACCAAGCTGGAGGGTGCCGATGCAGGAGATTGATCCAGAAGCTTAGCAATACCAAAATCTGAGATATGAGGCTCCATATCAGAGTCTAAGAGAATGTTTTCTGGCTTGACATCTCGATGCAACACTGGAGGATCGCAATCATAATGTAGATATGCCAATGCATGGGCAGTTCCAATGGCTATTCTGAAGCGCACATTCCATTCGAGAGTTGATGGAGCATTTTTTCCATGCAAAATATCATGAAGGCTCCCATTTTCCATTTGTCTATAGAGAATCAACCCATAATCTTTTCTTAACCAAAACTCCTCCAACCTGATCAGATTCCGGTGCCTGATTTTCCCTATGGTTTGAATTTCTCTAACCATACTTTTGTTTCCTCCGTTATTACTAAAAGCAATTTTCTTTGCAGCAAAAACTTTGTCCTTGCCTAATGAAGCTTTATAAACAGTTCCATGGGCTCCCCTTCCAATAATGTATCTGTCATTTAGATTCTCAGTTGCTTCCATCACTTTGCTGAATAGTGAATCTGGCCTCTCTTTTGCAGCAATCTCCGCGTCCTGCTTATGCCTTCTATGCAGGACAAATGTACATGCCAGTCCAAGAAGAACAAAGGCAGAAGCCACACCGCAGCCTATCATTGCAATTTCAACTTTAGTAAGGCCTTTTTTATTGCTTAATCGACTTGCACATGATCTCAAATTTCCATTCCCATCACATGTGAAGCTACCTGACGGAGCACAATTGACACATAGGCCAGTATTGCCCACAAATGATGAGGGAGATGAGTTAAGCAAGGCCATCAAGGTGTCTGGTATTGGACCTGTGAAGAGATTGTATGAGACATTTACTAGGATCAATGTATGGATGTCACCAAGAACATTCAATGTTCCGGCAAGATTGTTGTTAGATATATCGAGTTGTTCTAGCTTGATTAAATCTCCCAGCTCTGAAGGTATTGCACCAGTCAATCCATTACTACTGAGATTCAATGCATATTGTAAACTTTTCAATGATCCAATCGAAGAAGGAATTTCACCTCCCAATAAATTTCCACCAATTTGTAGTTCTGTAAGCCTTTCCAGTTCTGACAGAAAATGCGGAATGCCTCCGGTAAACTGATTCTCCCTCAGAATTAAAGTGGATAAGTTGGTCCAATTCCTCAGACTCGGGGGAATTGGACCATTCAATGAATTGACGCCCACATCAAACTTGTATAATTTGTGACAATGTGATAACTGAGATGGTAAAGAACCAAAAAGTTGGTTATATGAAAGATTTACCTCCTCAAGCTTTACAAGATTGCCAAGCTCAGGTGGTACAAGCCCTGTCAACTTGTTCCTGGAGAAGTCAATAGAAGTAAGACCAGAACAGTTGCCCAGGCTTGGAGAAATTGAGCCTGATATGATATTGTTACTGATGTCTATGTGAGAAAGGCTTGGATTTTCTGCAAATTCAGGAAGGGTCCCGGAAATGTTATTATTTTTAAGGATCAATCTCCAGAGTGACGAACAGCTTCCAACATCAGAAGGAATGCTGCCTTGAAGTTGATTATGACCCAAATTTAGAACCCGTAGTTGCTTTCCAAAGCAAAGATTTGGTGGAATTTCACCGGTGAACTTATTATTAGTGAAATCCAGCTGCAATAAGCTGCTGTTGATTCCCAAACTTTGGGGTATGACTCCAAAAAAGTTATTATCATATAAAGAAATGTTCTTTAGAAGCTTCAGCTTAGTCATCTCGACAGGTAGTTCACCAGAAAGGCTGTTATTGTACACGAGGAAATACTCAAGACTTTGTAGTCTCCAAATGCTTATTGGAACCTCCCCACTCAAATTATTAGTAAACAATTCAAGGTCCTTCAACTGAGTCAGCTTTCCCAATTCAGCAGGAATCGCTCCCTCAAGCTGGTTTTTATATAAATTTAAGCGTGTCAAGGACTTGCAATTTGCAAGTTCATGGGGAATTTTCCCAGACAATCGGTTTTCAGAAAGGTCTAGAGCAACGAGCTTGTTTAGCAGGCCAAGGGAAGAGGGAATGCTGCCTGTTAAGTTGCTATGAACAATAGCTAAGATTGTTAAGCTAGTTGAATTTCCCAAATCTGATGGGAGGCCCCCACTGAAGCAATTGTATGAAAGGTCTAAAACACTCAAATTCTTGCAATTGCCAAAACCTAAAGGAATGCTACCTTGAAAACTATTATGAGCTAGAAATAAAAAAACAAGGCTTTTTAGATTAGTGAGAGTCTTTGGCAAAGAACCAACCAACTGGTTCTCACCCAAATACAGCCTTTGCAATTTACTACAATTCCCAATTGTCTCTGGAACAGTACCAGATAACTTATTGCCATTTAGCCATAGTTCTTGAACATGAGTCAAGTTACCCACACTAGTAGGGATTGAACCAGTGAAACTGTTATTATTCAAATACACGGATTCCAAACTCGAAATAAGAAACAATGATTCAGGTACCTTGCCAGACAGTGAATTAGAGTAGAAACCCAAGAAACGTAAATGTTGCAGGTAGTTAAAATTATTAGGTACTTGTCCAGTAAAGCCATTGGTGGACAAATCCAAGTACTCAAGTAAACTACAACTAGCTAACTGAAAGGGTGTTTGACCAGAGAAATTGTTATTACTCAAGTCCAAGGTTTGCAAAGTAGATAAATTTCCTATTTCTGGACCCAGTTGGCCATAAATTCCATAACCAGAAAGGTTCACAGTGAGTATAGTGAAAGAAGTAGGGTGACATTGTATGCCTGACCATGAACAAGGAGTAGAGTGTGAAGAATCCCAAGTTGAATGTATGGAAGAAGGCACATGAGTCCAGTGCCTTAAGAGTGACAATAGAGTAGACCCATCAGAGTTGAGAGCAAAAACAGCAGATAAAGACGACAGACATAGAAGCAAGAAATGGTTAAAAACGAGAGACATACCTTAACTGAGGACTTTTTAAGTTGGTTGGAATGGGGAGTAAGAAGAAAGAAAGGCTGAAATGAGAGATGACAAACAGCAGTAAATAATAATCAAGAATTGGTTGAGTGTTGAAGAAAATGAGAATTGATTCATTAAATAGAATGGTAAGTGTGAAACCAGAGTAGTTGTAACAAAATCAAGAAATTCCAAAGATCGGTTTAAAGTTCAAGCTCACAGTTCACGCTCATTTTTTGGACTTTGACTTGAGAAAAGCGGTGGACTTGGGGGGACCACATGGACTCTTTACTAGCTGCAGCTTTTGCCGTTTCTGTACCTGCGTGGTAATTATACCCCAAAGTATAATTACTATTTAGTCCCTCAAATTAGATGAATTATACTAATATTTTTATTCCATAATACTTTTCACATTTGGAATTTCACTCTCCATGAAAAACTATCAAATTGTCTAAATTACAATAACTTATTAAACAAATTGAATATATTATCTTTAATTTAATATTAATTGTCTAAGAAAATCATTAAATAAAATAATAATTATTGGTCATAAACTAAGAGTAAATATGAAAAAAATGAATTTATTACTCATTGAAAATATTTTAGAACAAATTATTTTTTCAAATGTGACAAATATTATAGAATAGAGAAAATATTAAGAAATTTTAATTTTCAAATTAAATTATCTGATCTCTGTGTTATAATCATTAACGTCAAAAATGTTTTTAAGAGGTAAATTAGCATACAGTCTCTAGAATTTTATCAAATACATTGATAAGAACCATATTGGTTCGTCCATTTACTATAAAGATATTTTTGCATATATATATATATTCGATTTATATATATTTTTTATTATTGCTATTGTTATACCGACTAAAAGAAAAAAAAAAAAGCAAGAATTTTGTAGGTAAGGACTTACTAATATAATAGATAGATAATGCATGGATGGTTTAATTTTAAAAATTAGAATCCTTATTAGTTCATTTGATCAAAATCTAACAAATATGTAATTACTCCATTTTTATTATTAATAAAGTCTTATTTTATATTAATTCAAACCTAGTCTTTTTTAAAAAAAGAAAAAAGAAAGAAAGCAAAATAGGCATAAAACTATATATATATATATATATATATATATATATATATATATATATATATATATATATATATATATAACTGGTTGATTAACTAATAAATTTTCAATCCGCTTTAATTGAGTGTTTAAACAAATTAAACTGGCATTACTAAAATTATTTTGCTCAATTAATTTTTTATCAGAATCATTTTCTCTAGCCATTTTATATGGTGCACATATTATATCATTATCTTGATATTTAAATTTACTAATTGCCTTAGGAGGAACATCACTTTGAATTATCCTATCATTTACTATCCATTCAGGTCTTTTATCCCTAGTAGTAATAGGATTTATACTTTTATTAGAACATGTTTTTACTGAAGAAAACCAATCTAGAAACTTAAGTTTAGTTTGAGTTTCAACTTGGTGTTTTAAATATTCTTCTTTTAAATCATCGAAATTATAATCTTTTAAAATTTTATTAAACTTCATTAAATTTTTAGATTTAGTAATTTCTTTTATAAGGTCTTTATTAATATCTTCTTTAGTTAAAACATTTAATTCACGATTTATTTCACTAACATTTTCAGTTATAGTTGAAGCTGTTGGTGATTCAGGTGAAGTATTTACTAAGTTGGATTGTTGATTTAAGTAATTGTCAACTGGGTTATAAATAGCTTGTGGAACTGTATTACTATAATCAACTCTTTTCATTTTAAATGATTGACTAGAATTAGGTAAATCTGAAGTAGAATACCTAGGTTTTACCAGTGTTTGAATTATAGGTTTATATATATATATATATATATATATATATATATATATATATATATATATATATATATATATATATATATATATTAGTTGTAATTTTATGCTTTCCCACGCGGGTATTTAAATATTATTTCATAAATATTATCATTGAATTACTTTGATAAGTTTTTAATTTATAATTTCATATTGAAAATTTTTTTATTAATAACAATAGTTAAGCCTTATATTTATTCATAAATGGATGAATAAATATAAGGCTTAACTATTGTTATTAATAAAAAAATTTTCAATATGAAATTATAAATTAAAAACTTTGATGAATATTTGAAATTTAAAAAATATTGATTTTATTTTTATATCTAAATTTAATATAATAAAAATAATTAATACTTTTTTATAATAATTTAGATGCATTATGAATCTATATTTGAAATAGATATTGTAAATTTGAAAGAGTTTTAAGAATTAAAACTATAATAAAGAATTTGAGATTGCATAACTCTTCTTTCACCATTATAAAATATCAGAGCTATTTGATTTGAAATCTCAAATTTGTTACTCAAGCCATGAAAAATATAACTTATGATGATTAATAAATTTGTGATATTTTAATTTTAATTATATCTATTTTCTTGCAAAATTTATTTTTGCAGTCGCTGTAACAAAAATTTTATATTATATAATTGTATTTTTGCATTATATATTATATGTACTCTAAATCTTCACTTTTTAGAAACAAAAAAAAAACCCAATCCTTTTAGAATGAAACAACCCGAATTTTTATCTTCAAAACATTTTTCAATTAAATTTAATGAACCGATAGCCTGGAAATTCATATTAATATTTTAGTGTGAACACTGTGAGAAACTGAACCGAAAACCGATTGAAAAAGCCGTAAACCAATTGAAAATCAAAGATTTGGGCTGAATCGAACCGAATCGAACCGGTTCGACCCAGACCATCTAGAATTCTCTTCTTCCTCTATTTCCAGCACACGCCTCACTTTCCTCACCCATTTCCTACGCCTCCGACCACCGCGTAGCACCACCGGCGCCACTGCCATCCTCTCCTCTCCTCTATTCTTCTTCTTCTTCTTCTTCTTCTTCCTTTCTTTCTTTCTTTCTTTCCTTTTCCCTTCACTGCGTCGGCGTCCTTGGCGAGACAGAGCTGTAGCAGCGCCGCGCGACACCTCCAGCTCGATCGGACTCCTCCGCGCGCCACATCCAGTCGCTCCATGTCGCAGCGACTCCGCAAGCTCCCTGGATCAGATCGTGCGGCACGAGTAGACTCAACCTCCCTCTGCCTTCGATCGAGCAAGCATCGCGCCTCATCCAGCTCGTCGCGCCATCACCACCGCCCAGCCATCACTTCAGCATGCCTCTGACCACCAGAAACGAGCCTGTCCAGCTCCTTCGCGCCACCTCCGCCTCTCTCTGCCACTGCCAGTCGACCTCTGGCCACCAGCCTCCATTTTCGGTTAATCAAAATTCCGGCAACAATATATATATTGGGTATAATTTAATTTTAGTAATATTAGTTAATTAAATTAATTTTATTATTTGTAGTTAATTAATTTAGTTAATTTAATTTAGTAATTGTGAGTAGTTAATTGAGTTATAATGTAAGTGTTGATTAATTAAAATTACTTGGGTGTTGATGCGTAATTTTATGCCCCCACCTGACCCGATGATGATATGAGGATAAGGGATAAGGCATCACGATCAACCAGAAGTGTTTAAACCAAATTTTGAATCAAACCGGCCCAAACGAGTCTGACCCGCGTTAGGGTTGCGTCACGCAGCTATTACCTACGTGACGGCACTATTACCTACGTCACGCAGCTCTAATAGGGCTGACACCTCTGGCGCGCGCCCGTGCAACGGCCTGCACTGTTTGTATGGATACGCGGCAACTGTACGAAAAGTAAGTCGCGTCACGCAGCTTACGGGCGCGCCACGCATCTATTACCTGCGTGACGCGACTATGCTCTGTTGCCCTAGCCATATAAATACAACATTCTACACCAAAAACGGGACTTTTTGACTTGGCTCTCATTTTTCTCTAAGAAATATAACTTTCTGAGTTTAAGTTTTTGGATTAACGACTAGAGCTTTTTCTCAAGAACTCAACTGAGTAAACTTGAGGAAGATCAAGTCATAGATATTTTAGATTTAAAATAAAAAAAATATACAAAAAGATAAGAAGAGGAAAAAAGAAAAAAAGGGAAAACGATTTATTTTGTGAAAGGACTTGGCAAACACTTCTGGAATCGTGATACAACGTCTCTGAGTTAATCTCAGCGCATGCGATCCTCAAATCTGAGGGCTAGGTAACTAATCTAAACTTTATCTTTCATTTCTAGTATTTTATCTCTTAAAAATCTCATTTTCATAGTGTTTTAGTTGACCTATTGTTGATAAAACGTAAGTTTGCCAACTGTTGAACTCTTCTAGGTTGATTTTAATCACTTTTAACAAAAAAGACACGTAAAAAAAAGTAGTTTGAAAGGTAGTTGCGGACCAGAGCAACCGCGTCACGCAGCTATTACCTGCGTGACGCGACTGTTCATGTCCAAAAGCCCTTAGTCTGGACTGGACCACCTGCGTGACGCATCTGCCCGTGTGCTCAGTCTTCATTTTTGTTTTTATATTTGCGTTTAATATTTCGCTTCAAGTGAATAATCAACATGTCTGAGTATCACAATCATGTCACGAACAGTGCCGTCACGTAACTAGGAGTTCCGTCATGCGACTGTTCTTCATAGAACAGCTGCGTGACGCAACTATTATAAGCCCCAGAATAAAAAATAAAAGCTGCGCCACGCGACTGTTCTTCCATAGAACAGCCGCGTGACGCGACTGTCTTCCAATCCCAGATTTTTATTTTATCACTTTTTCTTAATTTTATTTCATTAAATAGATTTCTAATCTTAATTCGGAAAATGATCAATAATGGGCAAATTGAGTTTTAATCAAACCAAGTCAATTAATTTGTTGTGATTATGGTATTTTGAGATTTAATATTGGTTATTTCCTTTTAATTATGTTATTAAACTCGGTTTGTGGCCCGCCGTTAACCATAAGGCAAGAGCGGGTCTTTTACTTTTATTTGATATATATTGTGGATGAATGATGGATGTGATGATTAATTTATGAATGAATGCAATGAATGAATTTATTTGGGACGGTTAATTAATTTTCCACATAGGAAATCGGTTCGACTTATTCGGGTTTGGTTTAAGTGATTTGGCTTTTTCTAAAATAAAATCAATTAGAAATCGTAGGTTAAAAAGAGGCCGATTTTCCGGGCGTCGACTTCCAACGGGCCGACGTACCTAATTCCCTTGCCTAGAATCGTACTTGGTACGCTTGACCAGTCTTTCTAAATAACTTGGCCTTAAATAAAATGGGTTAAATGGAGTCACTTTTTATAAAATAAATTGGAAACGGTCCCATTGCCGAAATAATGGGTGGCGACTAAAACGGCTTTATAAGACCGATTTATCGGCATCGCGATCCCAAAAAGGTTTTAAACACCATTTTCAATAAATACAAATAAAAAAAAATTATTTTTCCCGGGGCAAAAACAGATTGGCGACTTCACTGGGGATTTTGCACCCATTAATCCCTGGTTATTTTTAATAAATTAATGGTTGCAATTAGGAATTGACTCTAAAAAGCCTACTATTTCTAAATAAAATTGGTTAGAAAAGCCGATGGAAAATTGTTGATCGTCCGTATGTGCGTAATTGCTTTATTTTCTTTTTAGGGTTTTTGCATTCA
The DNA here is from genome assembly GCF_041381405.1 of Jatropha curcas. Taxonomy (NCBI): domain Eukaryota; kingdom Viridiplantae; phylum Streptophyta; class Magnoliopsida; order Malpighiales; family Euphorbiaceae; genus Jatropha; species Jatropha curcas. The sequence goes on along the minus strand of NC_143160.1, from coordinate 25,700,353 downwards.
TAAAGCATTTCCTTGCTTCTCACCTCATTCTACCCGTATCACCCTTCGGTACTGGTGTTAAGTTTGACGGTGGATCTAGCCTAAACCTCGCGTTTTAGGTGCATCCATTCGAGAATTAACATTACTACCAACCGCAAGCCTAGTACCTTAAAGGTGCGTCAAAAGGAGTAGGCCCAACAAAGCCCGAATCCTGTTTGCGGAACCCAGACTTTGTTTAGCCCAATAAGACTAAAGCCAATGCACATAGTTAAAATCTTAGTTACTTCCCCTAAGGTGCACCCGATTCTGTTTGCTGTTGTTATGCCGCATTCATTTCCGAGAGTTTGTATCGTCAATCTCAAAACCCCCTGTTGGTTGTCGAGATTAGACCAATTCCTAGGAAACAGATGTCGAAATTTATACCAATGGAATCCGTGTGTGGGAGAAATAAGGTTGGGAGGCATGCATTTCCCTACTCCCGTTCCCCTGTGTGATATAAACCGTACATATGTTGTGACATTCATGCATCATGTAACAGTTTCTTTTTCAGCCATGCATTAATAAGAGTTAATGTTCGGTATGGACATTTGACCTTGATTTTGAGATTGGACCTCAAATTCGTTTTGAATAATATTATGCAATCACTTATAGTGAATCAATACCCAAAAGAAAAGGGAGATATAAGGGGGTTGCGATTCCTTTGTCTTTTTACATTTCTCGCATTATCTGAAAATAAGTGAGGGATTACAAAATTTTGTAACCAAATGACATCCTACTTGGGGCCATATGTTCCAAGGCAATAAGTAAGGATGCAACAAAATAAATAATAACAAAAGTAAAGTCCCGCTCGAAAATTCTTTCATTCCGAGGCAAAAGTTAGGGATTTGAGAGAAAATAGTTGATCGTAAATCCGAAAGGAACGGTCGACGACAGATAATGCCCGAAATGTTCAAACATAAAATAAGCTGTTGACGTATTATTCATATCGAATTTTTGGTCCAGTCGTCGAAATCGAGATCTTATTTCCATGCTGGCCTTAGCACATTAGAAATGCATTTCTCATCCTATGTGCTTTCATTTTTGCATGCATACATGCAGGACCCTCTTTAACTCGAAATTTTTTGTCAGAATTGATCCTTCTCGGGAAACTACTTCGAGAGCTTGGAACCGACGCCCTGGTCAGCGATTAGTTAGAACATCCCCAATCCCCGAGTTCATTCCGGTCTGTCTAGTGAGCTATTCAAGTCCATCAGATTCAGAGCCTGATTCAGATCCAGCGGAAATGGCAGATGATATAGGAGGTGAGCCCGGATTTTCGCAAGCTCAGATAAGGACCATTGCTCAGATTGTAGCCGCTGCTCTCGCCCAAGATAGGGCCCAAAACCAAACTACTCCTCCTTCGAGCAGCCAACCTGTGGTTGAAGAGAGGCAGGTTCCAGAACCTGTGTCAGATAATCAGACTTCTGTGGGAAACACTACCCCTGTCGAGAATGATGTGCTCAAGCAACTTGCCGAGCTGAAAGAAAGATTTGACAAAATGGCTGCAGTAAAGGAAAAAGACCCGGTCACCAACTTTCACATAACCGAGTATGTTTTGCACCTAACTAGTTCTGCCTCATTTAAGACATTCAAGCATACTATATTCGAAGGAGACAATGATCCCCATTCCCACCTGTCCGAATTTCTCCGAGTCTCTCAGATGAATCGGTACAATGAGGAAGATGTTTTGCGAGCATTTCCGCAAACATTACACAAGGACTATCGGAGGTGGTATGATGGTCTAGATGAGGAGGTTCAGAAGAATTGGATCAAACTGCAGACCGCTTTTCTCAAACATTTCAAAACCGATGAGAGTGATGAGTTCAGTTTGCGTGATCTGGAGGGTTTGAGACAAGGGAAGGATGAAAGCTTTTCTGATTATTACAGGAGATAGAGAACCAAGCTGTATAGAGTTCAGACAAGGCCAAAAGACAAGGAGTTGATTAGAATCTTCAGTAGGAGCTTGTTGCCCTTCTTTAAGGAAAGGATGTTGACCCAGCCTCTCACTGATTTTGCTTTGGTTCAAAGCGCTGGTTTGAACATTGAAGAGCTGTACAAGGAAGAAAAGAAGAAGAACAGAGGGTTTGGCAATTACCAGACTTCTTATGGTGACCGGAATGTCGGAAGTAGCAATCAGAACCAATTAGGGAACAGTAACACCGTAGGGGCGGTTAATGAAAGAGCCAGAAGGGAGTTCACCGATTTGGGAAGGCCATTGAGCACAGTGTTGAGGTCATGTATTAAAAATAGAGTACTTTCGAAGCTGCCAGTTGATCCGACAAAGCCCGTGCGTGGGAGGTATGTGGACCGAAATTGTGATTATCATCAATGCAAGGGACATTCGACTGACGATTGTTTCAAATTAAGGCACGATATCCAAGATTTTATTGACAGCAGGAAAATCACCAAGCCTTCAAAAAGGAACAAACCTAGCACTAAGAACAACTCGCTTCCCCAATATCAGTACAACTATCCATCCCGAAAGACTCAGTCGGGTGGATCAGTCAACGCGATCGGGAGTGGATTACCAGAAGAAGTGGTATTGGTAGAATCAGAATGGGAAGAACGGATGTGCGCAATGTTGAATATATGGGATGACTGCAGTAGCGATGAGGAAGAGAATATGCCTGTAAAGATTGAAATCGAGAAGAGCATCACGGTGCAGGTGGGTGATGTGCCGGAAGATGAAGACGAGCAGCTCCAGCTTGTAATTCAAAAGAGCTTAACCGACCAAGAGGAACAATGGTATTACGGCAGTGAAGAGGACGTGAATGAGGTAGGCGTCCAGAGCTTAACCCGCAGTGGGCAAGTATACAATCCCGAGAGCAGTGTGCAGGCTAAGGGGAAAGAGATTGATGTTGAAGGAACAAAGAAGAAAGTGACAGAAAAGGGAGAAGACATAATGAGGAAGGTGCATGAAGGAGTTTGCGGTACTTTTCTAAGTGGCATGAGCCTAGCTAGAAAAATCATGAGGCAGGGTTATATCTGGATGCAGATGGAAGGTGACTGTGTTCAGTATGTGCGTCATTGCAAAGCTTGTCAATATCATGACAATAAAAGCCACTTACCTGTTGTTGAACTTCATCCGACAACTCCTTCTTGGCCTTTTTCTGCGTGGGGTATAGATGTCATCGGCAAAATCTCACCTGCAGCATCGAATGACCATCAGTATATATTGGTTGCAGTTGACTACTTCTCTAGATGGATTGAGGCTCAATCTTATAAAATTTTAATCGCCAAACATGTGGCTAGATTCATTGAACAGAACATCTTCTGTTGCTATGGTGTTCCCCATCACATAGTTACAGATAATGGTTCTCATTTTCAAGCTGACGTTGGTCAATTACTTTATAGATATAAGGTTGAGCATCACCATTCTTCTCCTTATCGCCCTCAGGCTAATGGTGCAGTAGAAGCTGCGAATAAGGAGATCAAAAGAATCCTGTCAAAGATGTGTGAAAGGTACAGAAGCTGGGCTGAGAAACTTCCTTTCGCGCTCTGGGGGCATCGCACTACCTTCAAATCAGTAAATGGAGCCTCTCCTTTCGAACTTGTATATGGAATGGAGGCAGTGTTACCGATAGAGCTTGAAAAGAAGTCTCTCAGGGTTTTGGTAGAAGCTGGTCTGACCGAGGAAGAATGGGTCAAAAAGAGGTATGAAGATTTGGCGCTAGTAGACGGAAGAAGACTGAATGCTCGATCTAGGATCAGATAAGAAAAAGGAGGATTGCTCGTTTCTACAACAAGCGAGTACATCCAAGGGCTTTAAAGAATGGAGATTTGGTGTTGATCAGGTTATTGGACCATGAAGCCCAACATCATCCCGGCGGGAAATTCAAGCCCAACTGGCATGGACCGTTCAGAATTCAGAAATTGCTAGCTAAAGGAGCCACTGAATTAGTCACCATGGAAGGGGAGCCTATAAACCGAATTGTCAATCAAGACCAAATGAAAAGATTCTATGTCTGAAATGATGATTTCGATTAAAAAAAAAATGCTAAGGCAAAAATTAAGCTCGCTAGGTTGAAAACCCGAAAGGGCGGCCTAGGCAAAAGTTAGAGCATGAAAAAAAATCATAATAAAAGACAAAATTTTGGGATCAACGCGTGGTGCTTCGTTTAAAAGCGAAATCTATGCCTTGTGTTCGTGACAGATTTGTGAGGGGTGACTCAATGCCATCAACTTGACTCGAAGGAGAATAGGAAATCAAATAGTTAGAGCGAATGACCATTGTATTAGAATAAATTTCCTCTACTTCTGTATAATGTTGAAAAGAAGTAAGATTAATAAAGGATTTGTGTTTTAAAATTTTTGTTCTTGCTCTGGAGTTACGGACAAAGAATACAAGACCTTTCCTCTCTGCTTATTTGAATGAAGGTCGACCCGCTTAGTTTAAAATGTTCTGGCTGTTGGTCCTGCCTAAGCAACGAATTCTTTTAAAAGATTGATCAGAGGGATGAACACCATTTTCTCAGTGATTTCCCTGGAAAGATCAATATAAGACCATGAATAAAACCTTAGTACTCATGTAGGTTCATGCATACATAAAGAAGTTACATTTGTTATTTTTGTTTTGATTTGTGCAGGTAATAAAATAGTCACCCCATTCTTTGTTGTTTCCAAGTGTAAGCTTTTGTCTTTGCATAATAATTTCTCTTTAGGAGCTTTCATTTATTAACCTAGGGGCAGGAGGCCCAAATAACTAACGCAACAAATAATTTCGAAAGAAAAGTTTTATTGTCTGGTGTTGTCCATGTGTGCAGGAATTAATAAAGGCAGAATCAGCAAATCCATTAATTCAAAGAAAGCAGATACATTAAATAGGAGCTCAAAGCTCGAGCTCAAAAGAAGACATAGAAAGCAATAACAACATCTATTTCAGTAAGGGCTACTATCAGACACTAATCTTCACAGAGCATGACATCATCATGGGGTAAAGAACCAGTTGGCATATGCGGGTGTCACGGTGACCTGCATCGTTCCTTCATCTAAATACCTGGTATTTCGATTTCGCCAACGGTCAGCCAAATTGGTCAGCAGATGCGGTGTTATCAGACCACTCTCGAAGTTATGAATTCTAGGCACACGCTGTATCATCCCATATTGATGGCTGATCCTGTCTGGGAAATAGGCCATGGAACGGTCCAGACTGGCATACAATACATAGTTGAGATTCATGCTCCCAATAGTGACCAGCCTAATCCTCCACCAAGGACAAGTCCACCAAACTGTCGGGTTATCCCCAAAATTGAAATGTCCTCGAGTTCGGGATCGAAAGTTGGCAGGACCATAGGTTGGAATCAAACGATTAGGGACTGGAAGAAGTAGACTTAACTTGTCTAGAGCCCAGGCCTGCAGCAACATTGGACAACCGCGATGATGAACATTGAAGTTGGTGATGTGAAGGGCAATATCCCTTACCCAGCACATCGTTTCTCCCATGATCATCATGAAAATGGTACGATGGTACAATTGCATGTCACGAACAACTGTCAAAAGTCGAAAATCTCCAATTCCGGTTCACGGTTCTTCATGACATACACATTCAGCAACAAGAAGCAACAAGCTCGAATCCAAGAAGGATCCAGATCCATGGATAGAACCTCGTTAAGAAAAGGCTCTAAAGGAAGACCTTGATCCGTGTTTATGCCATTAGGGAGGTAAACCGGACATAGAGCCCCAATCTCAGCCAGATCGTATCTGGGTCCTGGGGGTAGGGCCGGAGTTTCATTTTGTTCAGGATGATGGTCCATCACAACACATAGTTCCTCATAAGTCGGAGTTATTTCAGCGTCTTCAAACCGGAAAACCATGGTGTTAGGATTGAAGTGTGCAACGAGCCAATATAAGAAGCCATGGTTAGGTTTTAGGTCTTTGAAATATTTCAACCAGGCGAGTTGGTCCATAGGGGGAATCTGCCATAAGTCATCAGGGATGGATTGGACGAAGGATGAAACTTGGTTTCTGAAAGCCATGAAAAGGGTTATTTAAGGAACAAATTTGTTTCGAATGCTGGATGTGAAGAAACCGTAAAAGGAGACCTTCATTTATAAAGACGTAAAGGATCTGGTGAATGAACCACCATCATTACTCGACATGACGTCATACTGTCCATAGTCAATGAGAAGCATTTATGCGTAGATTGTGCTGGTTGCTGGATATTTACGCTTGCATTAACAAAAGGGACGGTTTGTACAATGGGGAGGTTGAATCTTTATGACCGCGTTAATCGCCCTGTCAGGTAAGTGATACGATCCACTGTTATTTAATAATTGATTTTTGTAGTGTTTTGTTTAAAGTCCATTATTTTATTCTTTCTTTATTTCATTTCATTTCATTGATTTCATATATAATAAATCGGTCCATGGACCATTAACAAGGTGGACCGCTTTTGTAAATAAATGGGACACCGTTGTTTCGTATTTTTGTATTTGTGTTTTATTTTTACAGGAATAAGATCTCACAATTGTAAAATATAAACATACATGATAATAATAATAATAATACTGTAAGAAATATCAATAATATCATAAAAATAATATAACTTTACAATAATCCTAAAAATTACAAAATGTTCCAAAATGTTCCAAAATGTCAAAAATGGCCGAGGCACGGAGCAGGACTACCGCCGCCTGCGGCTCGGACCAGCAACAGCCGGATGGGGTGGAGACGGTGGAGCACCATCGGAAGCAGAGCTGTCCTCATCCTCCTCGGAAGAGTCTAGGGGAATCCCCTCTACCTCCAGCCTCGTCCGAAGCCGGTCTACCTCCGCCTGGAGCCGGCTCACAGCACTGGACTAGCGAGACTGATGCCTCCGCAGCCTGCCATTCTCTAAGTCCTGTAAAAGCAAAGATGTGTAAAAAGGTTTACGAAAAATGAGAGGCAAAATGGTAAAGGTGTGTAAAATTCATACCAGCTCATGCCGCTCGGAGTAGAGCCGACCGATGTAGGATCGAGCAAACCCGAACCGCTGGTAGATCTCCTGGTACCTCTGGGCCGGCACCTGCAAACAATAAAATCCATTAAAAAGCTATTCAGGTAAAGTGCTTCTAACTCTGTAAATTCCGTTTAAAACTTACATGTGTAGTGTGCTCAGGGTCCAGCTGCACCGGAGGAGGAGCCTGCCGAAAATCAACAGGAATGATGATGCCCGATCCCAAGCCTAGACCGGGATCCAACACCACCTCCATGCCCGGCGGGAACGGGACGTCACCCAGCACTAGACCAGCCGACCCAGCTGGAGCAGTCATAGTACCCGCCTCAGCCGCTGCCTCCGCCCTGTAGTGAGCCGCGGTCTTGTGCGTCTTCCACTCCTGCATTGAGTTACAGAAAGTAAGGATACCAGTGGTCTGAAACAGTGCAAATAATAATGAAAGTAAATAAGACTGAAGATCAAGAAAATCACCTGAGTGTACTCGAGGATCTCGGGAAGCTGCGCCTGCATCCGAGAGGCGAAGTAAGCAGGGAAATCACCGACGGACGGAAAATCGTTCACCGAGAAGCCCCTGTACTCCACCTCTAGATCCTCCCGAGTCAAGCCCTCCAGAAGGCACATGTGACGAGGAGGGGCGTGAGGCACCCACCACCGTGTTGGGGCCACCGGGGTGTCGAAAACCCTCTCCTTGAGGAAGTACCGATCAGCCCAGTACCCTCGCATCAGCAGCCTAGACCGGGTGTGCAACTCAGCCACCTCCCGACCCGGGTAGGTCCCCCAGGCCTCGCAGTCCCATGGAGTTAGGAACAGCTGCAAAAGAATAAAAGATCAGTAATTGTTGTGCATTAAAATAAGTGGAGAGACAATTAAGCTAAATGTACAGAGGTTCCGTTTGTACTTACATCGAATAGCTCCCGGTCATTAAGGAAGCTCCGCCAGTACTCTGGATCCTCACCACTGGCATAAGTGTGATGGCAATGAGCGAAGTAGCGAGGGATCCTCCTAGACTCGGCAGGAGAGTCACCGCTCGAACCCCCTGGATAAATATAGTACTCGTACGACCATACCTACAATAGAAACAGAAATGACATAAGCTAGTTGAACAGTTAAGAATGACAGAGAAAGAGCTGAAGGCTGAAAGAATGTTACCTCTAGAGGCCGGATGAACAGCCAGTTTGACTCACCACTACCGCGGGTCCAGACATCCAGACCGTGGTAGAGATGAGCCAAACCCAGTGTGGCCCAGTCAAAGGACCCGACCTGACTCAAGTCCCTCAGGCATGCCAGCACCGCCGGATCTCCCTTATTCTGGGAGCTGCATAATAGCTAGGACGAGATGATGTAAAACAAGAAGGACCGAGCAGCCTGGTCCCTCTCCTCCTGAGTATACGCAGGAGCAGCAGGTCGGGCCTCCTCCGGCATCTCCCTCCAAGCCTCCAGACGGGTCCTGATCCTCTCGGCCCAGAACCGGAAGACCATCTCGTAAGACACGCATCCCTGCACTGTGTACCGAGTCTGTGTGGTGACACCATCCAGAGAGCGGACCAGCTGAGCTCCAAGAGTGGCCGTCTGGTACCGAGCATCCAACGGGGGAACTGGACCAGTGAAGCGAAGGCCGGTGATCGCAGCATAGTCTACGGGCGTGAGCGTCATCTCGTCGAATCCGAATACAAAGGTGTGCGTGCAATCGTTCCACCGCTCCATCAATGCATATCACATAGCGGGCGGGAAACGAGGCTGGGTGCGGCGTAATCCTGCGGCATAATCCCCGAAGCCAGCAGCGACGACCCGGGCTCGCATAGGAGGGACCAACAAGTCCCAAAAAGCGGAAGCATCAGTGGCCGATCCACCCGAGCGGGCCTTGCCAGATTAACCTGTAAGAAAAAATTTCCAATTTCAATAAATATAATACTAACAATTATTTATCTCTTCTATGGCAGGAAAAATGAAAAAACCAAATTTTGGTTTGAACCACAGCCGCGTCACGCAACTGCACAGCCGCGTCATGCCTCCACACAGTTGCGTCACGCAGCTTGATCCCAGTCGTGCACCTTGAAGAACAGCTGCGTCGCGCATCTCAGCACTCGCGCCACGCCACTCTACAGCTGCGTCACGCAACTGTTCGGAGTTTAGGGTCCTAAGAACAGATGCGTCGTGCAACTCAAAAGCTGCGCCACGCATCTCTACAGTTGCGTCACGCAACTGTTCGAGACATTGCCTCGCTGACGAACAGTCGCGTCACGCAACTGTTCTTCCAAAGAACAGCTGCGTGAAGAACAGCTGCGTGACGCAACTGTCGAAGGTATGCAGTAATTCAATTTATACCTAAATTCACTATGTTTGTGTTATTCTCATGCAATTTTCAGGGCAAAATCGAGTCGCCTAGAGCTACTAACAATCAAATATCAACAAATGAAGTTCTAACACAATGAAAAGGGTCAATTCTAAAAGTTCAAAGGCAAGCTAGGGTTTCTGGCACCTCGAACAGTTGCGTCACGCAACTGTTCACACAAGAACAGCTGCGTCATGCAACTGTTCATGGAAGAACAACCGCGCCACGCAGCTTCTACCTGCATGACGCAACTGTTGACGCAGGCATAAACTTAAAAAACAGTCCTATTGCTACAGCTACGGATCAAAAGCAGTAAAATTAAAGGAATTTTTTTTTTGTACTTACCTCGAACTGGAAACCGCGCATCCAGCTCGTCTCATATCTGACCGGGAACTCCGTACCCGGCAACGGAAGCAGCTGCAACGGCCGCGTCCCTAGCGTCAGTGGGTTCCAGCTCACCGACACCGGCTCGCCGTCAAAGGTAGGAATATCTGGAAGGGCCCCGAGGGTCTCCATCTCCAGAGTGTAGGCAGAGGCGGGGATTTCTGAGATCTGAGACATCCTTTCAGTTGAACAGTTCAGAGAATTTTCAATTGCTTAGGGTTTATGAATAAGTGAAACTGAATTGGTTATGAAGGAAATTACTTATAGTAAATATCTGGGCCCAAGCCCATTTCTTCAAGCAACGGGCCCAAGCCCATTCTTCTGAGCCCAAAGGACCGATGGGCCCATTACTTTCTTTCAACGCCCAATAAGCCCGTGCGGCCCGTTTAAAAGCCCCACAACGGTCCACTTCGGCAATTTGACGCCGATATGGGGCCCGTATACTTCAGTGATTTTTGTCTACTCACCGCACAGGGGGCAGAAACATCAAATTGCCCAGATTACCCTCAGGTAAGCTTTCTTTCAACCACTGTATCATAAAAGGTATACTTGAAAATGAAGACAACAAATTTTTGTTAAATCTTTTATGCCGAAATTTTTGCTAAAATTTTTGCAAAATGATTAAAATATGCCTACAAAAGTGGATATTTTTTGGTCCTAAGCCGGAATTCCGGACCGGGGGCAAAAATATAACCTTTTGCCTTGATGTGAATCCTTTTTCATAATTAACGCATGGGAACATGTGATGTTCCAATATTTTTCTAACGGAAGGCAAAGTCTGTTTGTACACGGATATTGCTCTTTTTCTTGTGAACAATTTTTCAGGCCAACCGGTGATGGTTTTTCGAAGCCGATAGGTCTTACTAATTAGTGATGGTGCATTGCGAAGCTAGTCAGAACAATTTCAAAACAGTGATGATGTATTGCAAAGCTGTTTGAAAGTTCTTCCCCAGTCAATGATGTTGAGTTACGAAGTTGACCAGGGTAAAACCGACATCTTTCGGGCCGATCAAATCGAGCCTCGAAGATGCCTTTTCTAAACCGACTGGAATCAACAAAGCCGATCAAACCGAGCTGAGTAGGTGGCCAGATCAAAGCCCTTCAAGCTGACCAAACCGAGCTTTGAAGACTTTGTCATCAAATCAACATCTTTCGAGCCAATCAAACCGAGCCTTGAGGATGTCTCTTCAAACCGATGGGAGCCGACGAAGCCGATCAAACCGAGCTAAGAAGGTGCCCAAACATTCAAGTCCTTCGGGCCGATCAAACCGACCCTCGGAGGTGTCTTCCAAGCTGATCAAACCGAGCTTCGAGGTCATTCACATATTGGGTGGAAACCGACAAAGCTGATCAAACCGAGCTTAAGAGGTGACCAGATGATTAATTCAACATCTTTCCAAGCCGATCAAACCGAGCTTCGGGAGTGCCAGACAGAAGGCGCGTCAAGGAACCACTTTAACACGAATTGTTTATACAATTAGTGATAAAGTGGGGGGGCAAACTGTTGACGCGTAATTATATGCCCCCACCTGACCCGATGATGATATGAGGATAAGGGATAAGGCATCACGATCAACCAGAAGTGTTTAAACCAAATTTTGAATCAAACCGGCCCAAAGGAGTCTGACCCGCGTTAGGGTTGCGTCACGCAGCTATTACCTGTGTGACGGTACTATTACCTGCGTCACGCAGCTCTAATAGGGCTGACACCTCTGGCGCGTGCCCGTGCAACGGCCTGCACTGTTTGTATGGATACGCGGCAACTGTACAAAAAGTAAGTCGCGTCACGCAGCTTACGGGCGCGCCACGCAGCTATTACCTGCGTGACGCGACTATGCTCTGTTGCCCTAGCCATATAAATACCACATTCTACACCAAAAACGGGACTTTTTGACTTGGCTCTCATTTTTCTCTAAGAAATATAGCTTTCTGAGTTTAAGTTTTTAGATTAACGACTAGAGCTTTTTCTCAAGAACTCAACTGAGTAAACTTGAGGAATATCAAGTCATAGATATTTTAGATTTAAAATAAAAAAAATATACAAAAAGATAAGAAGAGGAAAAAAGAAACAAAGGGAAAACGATTTATTTTGTGAAAGGATTTGGCAAACACTTCTGGAATCGTGATACAACGTCTCTGAGTTAATCTCAGCGCATGCAATCCTAAAATCTGAGGGCTAGGTAACTAATCTAAACTTTATCTTTCATTTCTAGTATTTTATCTCTTAAAAATCTCATTTTCATAGTGTTTTAGTTGACCTGTTGTTGATAAAACGTAAGTTTGCCCACTGTTGAACTCTTCTGGGTTGATTTTAATCACTTTTAACAAAAAAGACACGTAAAAAAGAGTAGTTTGAAAGGTAGTTGCGGACCAGAGCAGCCGCGTCACGCAGCTATTACCTGCGTGACGCGACTATTCATGTCCAAAAGCCCTTAGTCTGGACTGGACCACCTGCGTGACGCATCTGCCCGTGTGCTCAGTCTTCATTTTTGTTTTTATATTTGCGTTTAATATTTCGCTTCAAGTGAATAATCAACATGTCTGAGTATCACAATCATGTCACGAACAGTGCCGTCACGTAACTAGGAGTTCCGTCACGCGACTGTTCTTCATAGAACAGTTGCGTGACGTAACTATTATAAGCCCCAGAATAAAAAATAAAAGCTGCGCCACGCGACTGTTCTTCCATAGAACAGCCGTGTGACGCGACTGTCTTCCAGTCCCAGATTTTTATTTTATCACTTTTTCTTAATTTTATTTCATTAAATAGATTTCTAATCTTAATTCGGAAAATGATCAATAATGGGCAAATTGAGTTTTAATCAAACCAAGTCAATTAATTTGTTGTGATTATGGTATTTTGAGATTTAATATTGGTTATTTCCTTTTAATTATGTTATTAAACTCGGTTTGTGGCCCGCCTTTAACCATAAGGCAAGAGCGGGTCTTTTAATTTTATTTGATATATATTGTGGATGAATGATGGATGTGATGATTAATTTATGAATGAATGCAATGAATGAATTTATTTGGGACGGTTAATTAATTTTCCACATAGGAACTCGGTTCGACTTATTCGGGTTGGGTTTAAGTGATTTGGCTTTTTCTGAAATAAAATCAATTAGAAATCGTAGGTTAAAAAGAGGCCGGTTTTCTGGGCGTTGGCTTCCAACGGGCCGACGTACCTAATTCCCTTGCCTAGAATCGTACTTGGTACGCTTGACCAGTCTTTCTAAATAACTTGGCCTTAAATAAAATGGGTTAAATGGAGTCACTTTTTATAAAATAAATTGGAAACGGTCCCATTGCCGAAATAATGTGTGGCGATTAAAAAGGCTTTATAAGACCAATTTATCGGCATCGCGATCCCAAAAAGGTTTTAAACATCATTTTCAATAAATACAAATAAAAAAAATTATTTTTCCCGGGGCGAAAACACTTGGTTAATTAAAGAATTTAATTCTAGTAATAAATAAAATGTTAGGAAATTATGGTTTATGGAATTAAAGAAAAATTTATGAATTAATGTTGATATGGAAAATGTGGAGGATGGGACTAATTTACTGGATTGATTGCCCGACGGATGGGCTGTGTGTTTTGGAAATATTTGATAAATTGTTGATATTTTAGCAGGTGGATAGTCCAATTTTTAGGGGAGGTGCTGCCGAAATTTCGGCAGAAATTAAATTATTTATAGGAATCAAATATGTAGATAATTTATTAGAGCGATTCTTGTATTTCCTATTGTCTGATGTAGTCATTTTTTTTCGTATGCTATTCTTAAATTCTTTAGATCGCTCGAATCCATCTAGTGCTCCTCCCGGACAGAACCAAAGCTAGAGCCTCGTTCTCCACCACTATGAGTAATAATAAATAATGCATATCAACATGCATTTGTATAGCATTTTTTTTTTTACAAACCTTATATATATATATTTTTTTATATTAAAGCTCATATTTATTTTGTTGCATAATTGTATATTTGGATGGATTTGGTGTAATACGTTGAAAGAATTGTTTGAATAATTGTGCTGTGCATAGATTGTGATTTGTTTGTGTGGAATTGGGATGAAGTGGGTCACCATGGGACTGTGAGACCGTATCGTTATATGGATCCAATATGATTACCGTTAGCCGGGTAAATGGGAGATCGGCGCCCCCGTGTGCACCTATCGTTACCGTTACCGTTAACCACGGGTTGGCTTCTCGTCGTTGCGCACCGAACAGTCTAGATTTGATCGCACCCGCAGGGTGGCCTCCTGTTGTGAGCTCTTGATGATCTAGATTGGATGGAGACCACCGGGTTGCCTCCTGTTGGTATGAAAAAGAAAAGAGAGGATAAAAAAACAATGAGAGGGCTGGCCAAGTGAGGATTAGACCGGTCGGCCAGTATGGGGGATCGGCTCCCTGGTGCACATGTGAGAGGATGAGCCATGTGGGAGGACGGCTCATTGGGGGTTCGGTGACTCCACTGACTAATTTCCACGTGATATGATTATTTGAAGGTGATATTGTTTGTGGGTGCTGATGTGATGTCATATGATTGACTGATGAGTGTTCATTCAGTATACTAGGGTGCATTTTCTTGATTGTATGTGGTGTGTATTATTTATTATTATTCACTGAGTTGCAAAAGTCACCCCCCCCCAATAAACCTCTCAGGTACTAGGAAGCAGCCGATTCAACGGAAGCTCTGCAATCTTCTCCGCAGAGTTATAAATGTAAACTTTATATTTCTGTTATTTAATTTTGAATGTATAAATTATTCTATTATCAGAATATTATTAAACTCCGCAGTTATAGGGTTGTGCATTTAAATTGGGCCTTGCCGTATGCTTTATTTTATAAATGGTATGGAATGTATAAGTTGAGTAATTAGGCTTACTACGGGCCTCGGGGGCCTTATGCTTACCTGGGCCCTAGTGCCGATCCGGCCCACGAAAATGGGTCGTGACAAAATTAGATCTTATTATTATATGTATGATAATACATCCAACGGTCAAGTTTGAAGCAGTCTGCTCCCACGCCAACCCAAGCCTTAGAATATGAAATATATATATAAGGAAATGAAAAGGATCGTCATTGTAAACTCTGATGATTCTCATACATATGTGACGATGGAGAGCCAGAAAGACACGAGGCATTGCAGTTGTAAAAAATGAAGGTGGCTAGGGATGGTCCTTTAATATGCGTGTCATCTCACGCGATAGAATAAATAGATACATGCAAATAAATACGTGTAACACTATCAAAAGAAATTCACTTAGTATGAAAAGAATTATCTAATTGATAGGAAGAATCTATATTAAATATATATTAGACTCTCAAATAGATTTTAATTAACAAGTCAATAGGATTTCTATAATCTTTATCCTCGCATATTTTATCTTGATTTCAATATATATATATTCTAAATTTACTCCAAACTCCAATTTTAAATTCTAATAGTTAACAAATGGTACGGTGAGCATAGAACACACATTTCACGACAATAATAATAAAAAAAATAAAAAAAGAGAATAAATCCTAGTAAAATGTCTTAATGGCGAACCCTCCCTTTTCTCCTACTACTGGCATTACCATAGAATCAAATTCTAAACATTCTACCCAATCTAACATTTGATTCCTCAACAGCATCAGCACCGCCACAACAATAATTCGCAACTCCTCCCCCCCCCCCCGCCAAATGCTAACCCTAACCGTAGCCTGAATCCGAACCCAACTTTAGTATCTCCACCAATACATGTGTTTCCATCACACATGCCGTCGCCTTAAGTCGTCGAGGCATCTGTGCCTCCCATTGCTCAATCTTTCCATCCAATTCCTCAATTCTCTACGTTGCGAATTATCAAAACCCTACCGTTGGCGTGCAGCCGCCTGTAGTGAGTGCTCAACCAGTTATGGTTTCTGGTGCTCTTAGAGTAGTAGTAGCTCCACCTCCTATGATGCCTTATCAGATTCCACCAGCTCAGCCTCCAAATCTGGCCTTGAGACATTACTCGCCTATGCCAAAATGGAATTCAACGTTATCCCTCTCCATACCTAGCTATGGTACGCTCAAGACCCCACCGATGGGACTTCTAGAGCCTTTGGATTTTTTGAATTTGAATCTGTTGAGGGGGTTCTCCGTGCATTGCGATTGTAGAGTAAATTTAATATTGACGGACAGGAACTTGTGGATCTTTGGGACTCGATGGCTTTAAATGTGCTTAATCAAGCCTCTTGGTATGTTATCCTCATTTGTGAATTTCTTGCCGATTTTGCTATTCTTTGATAATTATTTTCCGAGGGTATAGGAGGTTTTATCATCAACCTTAAGCATTTTCCATGTTTTTCTCATTGTCACTTACCGGTCAACAAATAAGAGGCTTAAAGGTAACATAGCAAAATGAGAAATGAAAACTAAAAATTGGTTGCATACCTGCCTAATTAGGACATTATTGCTAGAAATAACAAATAATGCACTTAGAACTTAGAGAGGATGCTTTCCTTCATGTCTTAAGTAGGTGAGTAATTCTAATCAGTGCTTCCTTAGCACAGGGAAAATATAAATTTCTATATGGTGCATAAAGCAGCTTGCAAAACTTTGTATAACAATCTTGGTGTTTTGATTTTTTGTATCTTGAACATTAATTGGCTGGCAATTCTTACTTTATGGTTGATGTTGCCTGCGAGTGTTCCACCTGCTCAACGTGGTTGTTTATGAGCTATTTCGTTATTGTTTAAATAGCTTTTTCTAATATTAGTTCATTGCAAATAATTCATTGGTTATTAGTGGATTTATTTTGGAATCCATTTTACTAAGTGGTCAAAATCAACTAGAAATATGTTATTGTTCGCTCCTCAAATATTGTTTGTGTGAATTTCCCTCTTAAATCCACTTCAAAATTTTATTACCCTCGTTTTCAAGAAAATGACTAATAAAAGAACTTGATCTAATCTCCTCTGCCCTGAACATTAATCACCGCCTTTGGTGACAAATATGACAATCGGTAAGAAGAACAACTAACCGTTGAACTCCATCCCAAGATGGGAATCAAATGTTTACCCATTACTGCACATGACTACTTCTATGATAGCCATATATGGACCCAATTAAATGGGTAAATGGTGATGTTAAATAAAAAATTTATTGAATTATTGAATCCCTGTTTAATGTTGAATGTTCTGCTTTCTTGAAATAAACGTAGTGCACATAATGAATGTTCTGCTTTCTTGTGGCATCAAATGTTAGGTCACATATCCAAAGAAAGGATTTTGAGGTTAGTAAAAGGTGAAATCTTACCTCAATTAGACTTCACTGACTGAGACGTGTGTATAGATTGCATTAAAGATAAGCAAACTAAGCACTCATTAAAGAATCCAGCCACAAGAAGTAGTGAATTGCTTGAACTTATACACATTGATATATGTGGTCCTTTTGATGTTCCCTCTGGGGGTGGTGGAAAATATTTTATTACATTTATTGATGATTTCTCACGGTACGGTTATATATATTTACCGCATGAAAAGTTTCAATTAGTGGATATCCTTGAGATATTCATCAATGAGGTAGAGAGGTAGTTAAATAGAAAAGTTAAAGTGGTGAGATCTGATAGAGGTGGTGAATATTATGGTAATTTAATGAAAATGGACAATGTCCAAGTCCATTTGCAAAGTTCCTTGAAAGTCATGGCATTTGTGCACAATACACAATGCCGGGTACACCTCAATAGAATGGTGTAGCTGAAAGGCAGAATTGTACTCTTATGGAAATGGTTAGGACTATGCTGAATAATTGTACTGTACCTTTATCATTATGGATGCATGCATTAAAGACTGCTGCATACTTACTTAATAGGGTTCCTAGCAAAGCAGTTCCTAAAACCCCTTATGAACTGTGGACGGGAAGGAAACCTAGTTTAAGACATCTTCATGTTTGGGGTTGCCCAGCAGAAGTCAGGATAAATAATCCACATGAAAAGAAGCTCGATGCTAGAACAATTAGTGAATTTTTCGTAGGATATCCTGAAAAGTCAAAAGGGTATAGATTTTATTGTCCTAACCATAGTACGAGAATTGTAGAGTCTGGTAATACTCGGTTTATTAAAAATGGCCAAATTAGTAGGAGTAGTGAACCACATAAATTGAATGTGCAAGAGATTCAGATTGAAAATCCAACTCGAGTGGATTTTCCTAATGTCTCTTCTTCGGTTGTTGTTCCACTTGTTGTATCACAATTTAACAACATGGTTGAACAACAAAACAATATTCCGAACCCACAAAATGACCATATAAATGATGAACTAGTAAATAATGAACAATTCACGAATGATCAAGTGGTTTCACAAGAAATAGCATTATGGAGCTCACAAAGGCAAAGAAGGCCAACTATTTCTAGTGATTATGTGGTTTACTCACTTGAGCATGAATGTGAATTGAGCATTGATACGGATCCAGTCTCTTTCCAGAAAGCCATGGAATGTGATAAATCTGAAAAGTGGTTTAATGCCATGAAGGAAGAAATGCAATCAATGAGTGATAATCAAGTCTGGGATTTAGTTCAGTTGTCTGAGGGGTCAAAACAAGTTGGTTGTAAATGGGTTTTCAAGACCAAACGGGACTCTAAGGGCAACATTAAAAGATATAAGGCTAGACTTGTTGTTAAAGGTTACATTCAGAAGGATGGCATTGATTATAAAGAGACCTTTTCTCCAGTTTCTAAAAAGGACTCTTTAAGAATTATTATGGTTTTGGTGGCTCATTATGATCTAGAGCTTCATCAAATGGATGTAAAGACAACCTTTCTTAATGGTGACTTAGAGGAGGAAGTATATATGGACCAACCAGAGGGGTTTGTGGTCACAGGAAAGGAAAATTTGGTGTGTAAGTTAAAGAAGTCAATATATGGACTGAAGCAAGCTTCCCGTCAATGGTATCTTAAGTTCAATAATACCATCACTTCATAAGGTTTTATAGAAAACACTGTTGATCAGTGTATTTATATGAAGGTCAGTGGGAGTGTGAATACTCAAATTTTGAGGCTCAAAAAGCCTATTTTTTCGGACTGCAAACAGTCCGGCCAGACCGGAAGCCATTTTGGAAATTTACTGAAAGTATGCCAATATGGTACTTGAAACGTCCGGGATGTCGCGAGGATCGCGGAATTGGTCCTGGAATATTTTTTGGAGGTCCGAAACTCCCGAAAAAGCCCCCTGAACGGAAGACTAGCACCACTGCGGCGTCAGCCGCCGGCCCCGGCGGCAGCTGCCGCCATCCAGCCCGATTCTGCCTATAAAAGCAGCCTCTGGGTCTTCATTTTGACTCACTCATTCTGTGTTGACGGACGCTCCTTCTCCCCCTACGCTCCTTGCGATTCTTTACTGCTTTTCTGCATTTTTTAAATTTAGCTTTATTGCTTTCTTGCTTTGTTAATTGGTCATTAAATTTGAACTAATTAATATTCCCCTAACGAGGAGCTTAATCTGGAGCTAAGAAGTGGCCGACAACTGACCCAGGTAATAATTAAACCCTGTCTATTTAATTTTAGCACTTCATGCATACTTCTCTTCTACTCCTAAATTCTACAACTGCATAAATGCATTCACATCATCGTGCCTCAATTAATTAAGTTCAGGCT
The DNA here is from genome assembly GCF_041381405.1 of Jatropha curcas. Lineage (NCBI taxonomy): Eukaryota > Viridiplantae > Streptophyta > Magnoliopsida > Malpighiales > Euphorbiaceae > Jatropha > Jatropha curcas. The sequence continues at coordinate 25,681,066 of NC_143160.1, read as the reverse complement.
AAGATACCCGGTTAATCAATAATCGTGGTATTCATGCCAAAATCCGACAATATCAGCTAAAAAGACCTAGTTAATTAATAACTACGGTTAATTGCCTTTATTTCGAACAGTCCAGCTTAAGTCCGATTAATCAATAATTGCGGCTAAAAAGCCTTAATCAACCATGTTTTGGCAACAAATTGCCTACATTTGAACCAATCACATTTTGGCAACAAATTGCCCACGATTCAATCAAGTTTTGGCAAACAAATTGCCTATAAATTAGATTAACCACTTTTTAGCGACAAATCGCTTAAAAGCTTTGGCAAAATGCCTTAGAATTAATCAATCTTTTGGCTTTAAAGCCTTAAATCAATCATTTTGGCGACAAACGCCCAATCAATCAATTTTAGGCAAAAATTGCCTAAATCAAATCTTTTTGGTTAAAAGCCTCAAAATCAACATTTTCGGCAAAAATTGCCTAAATCGATCTTTTTGTCTAAAAGCCATTAAAATCAACATTTTCGACAACAAATGCCTAAATATCAAATCAATCAATTCTTTGGCAAAATGCCTAAACAAAATGCACGAAGCATACACACACTCATGCATAAAGCATACCCATTCAAAGCCCTTTAAAAAAGGCCTATCGAACTACGTTGATTTTGATCTTCCATTCAAACGGAAGTACATAGGCACGTTCGGGATTTAACCTCGAGCGGCAAGTCAAAATCATTAAAATTGGTCCAGATTACATTAATAACTCTGCAAAGCATTCATTCATTTTGGTTAGTTCATCAGCATTACATGGTCTCGGGATCCACCTCGGGTTCGTAGATTGTGCCTTAAACATTGGGATAATTAATCTAGTAATTAGGTTAATTAAAATTGGAGTCACTTAGGGTTTTTTCCTAGTTTACCCTAAAATAATTAAACAAGGTGGCGACTCACACACTCACGTGCATTTCTGCCCTTTAGTCACGTGCATCACCATGCATTTGATGTTCGGGGGAGGGGTTCACAGTTTGGCGACTCTGCTGGGGACTCATGTAATCATTTTGCATGAAGTGGACTACGATTGTTGTGTAAACTAACCCACTCTTCTTTAGGGCATTATTTTACTATGCTTTGTTTTGCAGGGTACCTTGACATGAATCGAGTATTCTTTCTTTAAGAATACGAGATGAGGAAATTTGGACTCAATTTGTACAATTGAATTAAAACATTTTAAATATGTTGATTTATTTGCATGATTGAGAATCCTTTTCTCCATTGCATACAAAAATGAATTTCAAATGAATTTCTTCTCTCTCTGTTCAAACTTCTGAGTCTAGATAGCAAGTAGCGCTGATCGGCAGGTCTCTTTGATTATGTCGACGGACAGCCAAAGCGTCCTCCCTATTACCGCAAACCATCCCTAATCCTTTTGGGGGTGGCCCATGAGTATGCGTACTGTTGGACCCACGCGAAACTCCTTGTTTCACATGTGGTTAGGTATATCCATGCTCAAGGTTCAAGGGTCCCTTAATAAGCCAATCCTCTATTTGTGTCATAGCCTATAGAACCTATCCTTTAGGGCTGTATGCACCCAATGATGCTGAATCATTCCATTAAAAATGAATTATGTCGTGATGTTGTGCGCATTCACGCATTCATCCCATACTTCACAAAAAAAAGGGGATCTGGAAAATGATAAAAAAGAGAATCTTAAAAAAAAAAAACATTCCATTTCAAAGCTGAAAAATCACATTTTGGTCCCTGAGACCTGAAAAATTACATTTTGGTCCCTGAGATCTGAAAAATTATATTTTGGTCCTTGAGACCTGGAAAATTACATTTTGGTCCTTAGGCCCAAAAATTCACATTTTGGCCCCTAAGGCCCAAAAAAAAAATTTCTTTGAGAACTTAGGGCCTTTCGAAAAGTCGAGGTGTCCAGCCCTAAGCACTCTACCTTACATATCACATCCCATTGGGTCCTATCCTAGGTGTCCTAGCATACCAACATTACCCTACATTGTTTGGTCATACCACCCCACATCACAAGGGTCAAGTCCAAATACCTTACCCATACACTACCCTACCTCACACTGTCTCACATACCCTATGAAAATACCTTATATAGGATAGTCTAATCGTTTTGACTATGTCCTTTCACAGGTACCCCTCCAAAGACCACTTGTACCCGAAACACCAACTGAGCTCTCACCCACAAGTCCAACAACCCCGACTGCACCAATGGCATCACTGTCTGACATCCAAAATCTCATGGAACAACTCGAAGCCAGAATAGAGACTAGAATGAATGAGGCATTAGCTGCCCAGAGAACTGCCCTAATAGCTGAACTAGGTAGTGGTAATGGAAATGGGGCTTCAGCTGGGGGAAATGATCCTGCTGCCTCCAATCAGGGACCCGGTGCTGCACCGACGTCCTCAAACCCTGCCCTGGATGACATGCCCTCTGGAACTGCTTCTGAGCTGGAAGCTCAGAAAATGAGAGAGAAGCTGGAATTGTTGGAAAGGTCTATTACTGCCCTCAAGACACACAAGGAAGTGGTGGACATGGACTCCTTGTCCTTGTTCCCCGAAGCAAGATTACCTACAAAATTCAAGATGCCTAACATGGACAAGTTTGACGGAACCACTTGTCCCAAAACACACCTGAAAATGTATGTGGGTGCCCTCAACCCGTTTGGCCTGAACAGTGAGCTCCTTGCTCAGTTGTTTCAGCAATCTTTGACTGGTGCTGCATTAAGATGGTTTGTAAGCTTGGATTGTTCCAAAATGAAGAATTGGGAGGACATATGTAATGCTTTCAACACACAGTACCATTATAATATCGAAGTGGATGTTACCCGGAGGGAGCTGGAAACCACTAAACAAAAGAACAATGAGCCCTTCTCCTCGTTCCTTTCGAGGTGGAGAGCCAAAGCTGCTCAAATGATCAACCGACCCTTTGAACAGGAACAAGTTGACATAATAATCAAGAATTTACTCCTTGTCTACCAGTCACAGCTTCAAACACAGTACTTGCCTACGTTCCAATCGCTCATTGCAACTGCAACTAAGGTGGAAGACTTAATCCAGTTGGGTCAACTCAAGAAGACTCATACAAGAAGCAGAATCATGCTGGGTCCAGTGAGACAAATGAAATAGCCAGCATAATCCCCACGAATCCTTTACGTGTTGGGAATTTGGGAAACAATCAGCTAAGGAGGCAATATACTGATCTCGGCATGCCAATCCTTTTGGTGTTCCGAGAAGCAATGAAAGCAAATTTACTGAAGCCCTTAGAAGCGAGGCCATTACCAAACCACTTGCCCCGGAATTTCAAAGCCAATGAATACTGTGAGTACCATCAAGGACATGGGCATAAGACCGAATCATGCTGGACTTTAAAAGACCGTCTACAAGACCTGGTTGACAATGGGTCCATCATCCCCAAGAGCAAGCTGAACATCAACCAATCCCTTGCCTAACCATGGGATTAATGTAAAAAAAATTTGCTGAACAAGAATTGTTCGATCCTTACGAACTTTTCTTAGAAATGAATAAAGTTTGTGTCTGAGAAGGTTGAGATCAAACCTCCAAAAAGAATAAAGGAATTGTTCAAGACCAACAACAACCTGTCTGATTGATTTAAGCATCGAGAAGAACAAAGTCACCACAGTCAATCTAATCCTAGTCCATCACAATCCACCTGGAGTCTATCTTTTAGGGTATAGTTTTTTCTTTTCATTTTCATTTCCATTCAAGTTTTCGTTCAATTCAAATTTGTAAATCTAAGTGTCTTTTGTACACAAATTTTGTCTTATCAATAAAAAGGGATCAGTTTACGTTCCAATCATGTTTATACTCTTTCCCTATCCTTTCCTGTGATAGCACAAAAAAAAATCGAAAAAAAATAATAATAAAAAATTAAAAAAAATGATGATAAAAAAATAATAAAAATTGGCAAAGAAAAATGCATTCATTTGCTCTGCATCAATCAAAGCTGGGGGCATCCTAAGAAGCACCATCAAAGGGGAAGTTTTGAAGGGTAATCATGGAAAGGATCCAGCAAAGGGTACGCAAGACTTTAAACAGTACCGAGGCAAAGCCAATTGAAGGGGTTAGGGCCAGAATGGTTTCTCCGAAAATCCAGGAATGGAAGATGCTCCGATAGAGAGGTGTCTGAATTTTGAGCTTGAAAGCGACAGAATAAAGAAGTTATGTTTGGAATTGGGTTGGGTCTGCACGAAGTCGCAATGCTATCCATACACTACTCAAGTCATCTCAGAATCAAGTTGCCTCGAAATTCTTCATGGAGAGGCTGCTTCTAAGCAAGCAAAAAGGAAAAACGGGGCAAAAGGAACCCCTGGCCAAAAGGAAGCAAACAAGCAAAAGAAAAAAAATGGGTCAAAAGGAACCTCTGCACAAAAGAAAGAAATCAAGGACAAAGCTACAGGAAATCAAGTTGTCAAAAATGGGTCAACTGCAAGCTCTCCGTTAAATTCAAGCCCATCAAGGGTAGAGGACAAATCATTTCAGCCATAAGGACAAAGACCAAGCGGCTGCTCACATTTTGAAAAAGCAAGTTAAAAGAAGCAGTCATTTCCACAAATTGGATGACAACAAACACCTTGAAAATCAAGCGCCAAGCATGGCACAAGTACAAGTGTCCTTATAAACAAGGATCATTTCTCAAAACAAGGAAAAGGAAGAGTCTCCTCAAAATTCCTTATGGAGAGGAGAACCATTGAGGAAATAAGTTTCAAATTCAGAGGAAGATAAAGTTCAAGAAAAGGAATCAAATTAACCTCAAGAATTCAAACATGGCGAAGCCACAAACTCAAAGCATAAAAGCTTCTTCAACACTCAAGCCACTCAAGTTACCACCACAATGTGGGTATTCAAAACTCTTTGTGATGAATACAAGTCATATTTCAGTCAACCAGTGGTAAAACCACTACAACAACAAAGTCAGATTCGCCTAGGGTCATCACTATCATACGAGCTCGAGTCAATAAGTTGATTCAACATCATCAAAATCGGGAATGAATCCCATAAAGACATCAAGTCGGGAAGGAATCCCGCAAAGACATCAAGCCGGGAAGGAATCCCGCGAAGAAATCAAGTCAGAAATGAATTCTGCATTAACATCAAGTCGGGAAGGAATCCCGCAAAGACATCAAGCCGGGAAGAAATCCCGCGAAGAAATCAAGTCAGAAATGAATTCTGTATTAATATCAAGTCGGGAAGGAATCCCGAAGAAATCAAATCGGAAATGAATTCCACAATCAGCATTAAGTCAGAATTGAATTTTGCCCCAACAGCAAGTCGGAAATAAATTTCGCACCAAGACGGAAAGGAATTCCGCACTAACATCAAGTCGGAGATGAATTCCGCACCAGCCGAGCACGAAGTTCGCATCCCGGAAGGAACTACGAAAGACCTGATTCTCCCCATCCCCCAAAGAGTTCTTGGAGATACGTAGGCAGCCGCAAAGGCGCGGTCACAAACATAAGTTTGCATCATAAATAACATTTTCTCTTTGCCAATATAAAAAAAATAATAAAAAATAATAAAAAAAAGAGAAGAAAAGAAAAATAAAAGCTGGAGTTGAAAACCCGAAAGGGCGGTCTAGGCAAAAGTTAGGACAAAGAGCCTGCTAGAGTCGAAAACCCGAAAGGGCGGCTACTAGGCAAAAGTTAAAAAAAAAAAATCCCTTTCAAAGGTCTCCTTGGGAGTATATAAATCATTTTTTCCAGGAATCGCTGAGTTCCTTCGAGTCAAAATTCACTACAAGAAAATTTTGAGTCTCTAAATCGAGTCTCCAATGAGTCTCTAAAATCAAGTCTCCATCACCAGTGGTCATTCCACAACGAGTCACAAAAATCGAGTCATTCTCAAAAGTTCGTTTTGAAAGCATCACTCTTTGAGTCATTCCTCGAAAAAAAAAAGAGAGAGAAGAAAATGTCAATTCGATCCCCGGGGTTTCCAAAACAACCCTAAAAAAATGTCAAACATAATCGTTGAGAGGTAATTCTTTAATACCTCATCTCCACTCGGACCATCGTTTCTTTGATCCTTTCAGACGAGCGATGTCATCCACGTTGTCCGTTTCCTTGAGTCATATAAGTGGCTTTGTTCTTTTTGATTCCTCAATCGATTGGACAAGTACAACACCAATGTTTTGAAGTGTTCCATGGTCAGCACCATTCTGGGGGCAAGAAGTGATAAGAACCTTCACCATTCTCCCATCACAGAAGTAATCACGGAATTTTTAGTCTTTCATTAAGAAGAAATTCTATTTCAGCTAATAAGGGCATCAATTCTCTCAAGCAGGGGGCAAAATCCTCCAAGTCGGATTCAGGGGCAAGTGTTATAAAAAAAAAACATACACAACCCAGGGTGAAACCCAACCATCGTTAGTCTCTTTTACACAAACCCAGGGTAGAACCCGGTTAATGGTTAACCTTTTTTTACATAAAACCTAGGGTGAAACCCTAACCAATAACCAACCATTTTTCATCCAAAACCAAGCCATTTGATTATTTCGACTTTAGGTGGACCCTTGGTTCTCAAAGAAAAAAAAACAAAAATAAAACAAATCTCTTTTCAAGCCCTCATTAAGAGGCAAAACATCTTTTCAAGTCCTCTAAGAGGCAAAATCTCTTTTCAAGTCCTCTAAGAGGCAAAATCCCTTTTCAAGTCCTCTAAGAGGTAAAATCTCTTTTCAAGCACTCATTAAGGGGAAAAACCTCTTTTTCAAGTCCTCTAAGAGGCAAAATTTCTTTTTAAGTCCTCAAAGAGGCAAAAACATCTTTAAGTTGCAAACATAAATCCATGCATTTGATCATTTCATTTCGAAGGAAAAAAAATTTCCAATTTGGCCACAAAGGCCCAAAAGTTCACAATTTGGCCTAAGGCCCGAAAATTCACAATTTGGCCCCAAAGGCCCAAAAATTCACTTTTTTGCCGCAGATGCCCAAAAATTCACATCTTGGCCCCTAAGGCCCAAAAAATTCACAATTTGGCCAAAGGCCCAAAAATTCCTAATTTGGCCCCAAAGGCCCAAAGATTCACATTTTGGCCACAAAGGTCCAAAAATTCACATTTTGGCCACAGAGGCCCAAAAATTCGCATTTGGCCACAGAGGCCCAAAAAATTCGAATTCGGCCCCAGAGGCCCAAAAATTCCCAATTTGGCCCCATAGGCCCAAAAATTCACAATTTGGACACAGAGGCCCAAGAATTTTCACAATTTGGCCACAGAGGCCCAAAAGTTCACAATTTGGCCACAGAGGCCCAAAAATGCCCAGTTTGGCCATAGAGGCCCAAAAGTTCACATTTTGGCCCCCTAAGGCCCAAAAATTCCCAATTTGGCCACAGAGGCCCAAAATTCACAATTTGGCCACAGAGGCCCAAAATTCCCAATCAAAAGGCGGGTCTTCTGGATGCGTCTGATTTTCGCCTTCAAAATTTGTATTTCAGACAACCACCGCTCCCATAAATCATTTTTATGGTCGCCGGTGGGGGGCAACTGTGAATACTCAAATTTTGAGGCTCAAAAAGCCTATTTTTTCGGACTGCAAACAGCCGGCCGGACCGGAGGCCATTTTGGAAATTTATCGAAAGTATACCAATATGGTACTTGAAACGTCCAGGACGTCGCGAGGATCGCGGAACTGGTCCCGGAATATTTTTCGGAGGTCCAAAACTCTCGAAAAAGCCCCCGGAACAGAAGACTAGCACCACGGCGGCGCCGGCCGCCGAGCCCGACGGCAGCTGCCGCCCTCCAGCCCAATTCTGCCTATAAAAGCAGCCTCCGGGTCTTCATTTTGACTCACTCAGTCTGTGTTGACGGACGCTCGTTCTCCCCTACGCTCCTTGCGATTCTTTACTGCTTTTCTGCATTTTTTAAATTTAGCTTTATTGCTTTCTTGCTTTGTTAATTGGTCACTAAATTTGAACTAATTAATATTCCCCTAACGAGGAGCTTAATCTGGAGCTAAGAAGTGGCCGACGACTGACCCAGGTAATAATTAAACCCTGTCTATTTAATTTTAGCACTTCATGCATACTTCACTTCTACTCCTAAATTCTACAACTACATAAATGCATTCACATCATCGTGCCTCAATTAATTAAGTTCAGGTTAAGATACCCGGTTAATCAATAATCGTGGTATTCATGCCAAAATCCGACAATATCGGCTAAAAAGACCTAGTTAATTAATAACTACGGTTAATTGCCTTTATTGGAACAGTCCGGCTTAAGTCCGATTAATCAATAATTGCGGCTAAAAAGCCTTAATCAACCATGTTTTGGCAACAAATTGCCTACATTTGAACCAATCACATTTTGGCAACAAATTGCCCACGGTTCAATCAATTTTTGGCAAACAAATTGCCTATAAATTAGATTAACCACTTTTTAGCGACAAATCGCTTAAAAGCTTTGGCAAAATGCCTTAGAATTAATCAATCTTTTGGCTTTAAAGCCTTAAATCAATCATTTTGGCGACAAACGCCCAATCAATCAATTTTAGGCAAAAATTGCCTAAATCAAATCTTTTTGGCTAAAAGCCTCAAAATCAACATTTTCGGCAAAAATTGCCTAAATCGATCTTTTTGGCTAAAAGCCATTAAAATCAACATTTTCGGCAACAAATGCCTAAATATCAAATCAATCAATTCTTTGGCAAAATGCCTAAACAAAATGCACGAAGCATACACACACTCATGCATAAAGCATACCCATTCAAAGCCCTTTAAAAAAGGCCTATCGAACTACGTTGACTTTGATCTTCCATTCAAACGGAAGTACATAGGCACGTTCGAGATTTAACCCCGAGCGGCAAATCGAAATCATTAAAATTGGTCCAGATTACATTAATAACTCTGCAAAGCATTCATTCATTTTGGTTAGTTCATCAGCATGACATGATCTCGGGATCCACCTCGGGTTCGTAGATTGTGCCTTAAACATTGGGATAATTAATCTAGTAATTAGGTTAATTAAAATTGGAGTCACTTAGGGTTTTTTGTTAGTTTACCCTAAAATAATTAAACAAGGTGGCGACTCACACACTCACGTGCATTTCTGCCCTTTAGTCACATGCATCACCATGCATTTGAAGTTCGGGGGAGGGGTTCACAGGGAGCAAGCTCATCATGTTAGTCCTATATGTTGATGACATTCTTCTTGCTGTGAATGATGTTGGGTTGTTGCATGATGTAAAGGGTTTTCTCTCTAAGAACTTTGAAATGAAAGATATGGGAGAGGCATCCTTTGTGATTTGAATAGAAATATTCCGTGATAGGTCACAAGGATTGTTAGGATTGTCTCAAAGAGCTTACATTGATAAGGTATTAGAGAGATTCAGAATGGAAAAATGCTCCGCAGGAATAGTTCCAATTCAAAAAGGAGATAGGTTCAGTGAAATGCAATGTCCTAAGAATGATTTGGAACGTAAAAAGATGGAGTCTATTTCATATGCATCAGTGGTTGGAGCTTAATGTATGTTCAAACATGTACTCGACCGGATATTAGTTTCGCCGTAGGAATGTTAGGGCGATATCAAAGTAATCCTAGGATGGACCATTGGAAAGCTGCAAAGAAAGTACTTAGGTATTTACAAGGCACTAAGGTTCATATACTCACTTATAGAAAGTCCAGCCATCTAGAAGTGGTGGGATACTCAGATTCAGACTATGCCGGTTGTGTAGATTGAAAAAAAATCTACATTTGGCTACTTGTTTCTCCTAGCTAGAGGAGCAGTATCATGGAAAAGTGAAAAGCAGTCTGTCATTGCTACTTCCACAATGGAGGTTGAATTTGTGACATGTTTTGAGGCCATTGTTCATGCATTGTGGTTGCGGAATTTTATCTCAAGTCTAGGCATTGTCGACAGTATAGCTAGACCATTGAGAATTTACTGTGATAATTTCGCAACTGTCTTCTTCTCTAAAAATGATAGGTACTCTAAGGGTGCAAAACACATGAATTTAAAGTACCTATCTACGAAAGAAGAAATGCAAAAATACAAAGTGTCAATTGAGCATATCAGTGCTGATCTGATGATAGCGGATTCGCTAACTAAAGGCTTACCGCCCAAAATCTTCATTGTCCATGTTGATAGGATGGACATTATAGATAAGTCCTTGTTAGCATGATTTTTAAACTTGTATATATATATATATATATACATATGGTTGTTTTGCTCATATTATTGTGACACTTGGGAATTCAATTAAAGATGTGTTTTTGCTTATTCATGTGTTATCCACATTATAGATGTATACAATAATGGTTTGAGTGAGATAACAATAACATTTGATTGTGACAATGTATTGTTTATTGAATAGTTTCTCCATTAAAGTTTTATGAATTGAATTGGTCTGTGATATATGGAAGGAATCATGTCGATAAATGATTTGTGACCGCCATAATTCGATCATCTTAATTCAAAGGTAAACATGATAGACTCAAGAAATGTTGGCCAAGTGGGAGATTGTTAGATTATTTAATAATCTATATCTGGCCCATGTGATTAAAGGGCTGGTTCTAATTAAGGTGGCCCAACATAATGGTTATTGGGCTTAATGGATAAGGGCCAGTTAGGGTTTTAATACACTTCCTCTGCCTTATAAAAGATAAAGGAATCAACAGCTTAGGGTTAACACAGAAAAGAAAACAAAATAGAGAGTATGACGGCTGCCTTAAACACATACGGTGATAGCTTGTTTGAGAGAGCGTGAAAAGAAACTCCTGTAGCTATTGATAATTCTCTGACCGTTGAGAGAAAACTTAAGGACAAAAGGCTAGAGGAAGAAATATAGATCTGTTGATACGGTGAGAATCGAATTGTCGCAACAAGGTAATCCATAACATAGATCTACTGTTATGGATCAAGGTACGCTTCCGATTATTGTATATTCCTGTCAAACAAATTCTATGAACAATAGATCTAGACTATATTAAAGATTGTTCTACACTACAATCTCAAATCAAGTGATATAAATTTTTTTATAAAAAATTTTAAGCTGCAAATAATTTTGTATGGGCATCCGGTTCGAACTAGACTGGAACCGTCGATTCAAATTCATTTTTTAACATGCACATGAACCTTAATCGGCCCCTTGAACTACCGATTCCAATTCAAAATTTTGGACCATCGATTCTGGTTCATCTACAGTATGGTTCGATTCTAGTTCAGCTTGCCTATGCTTTAATTTCCTTTTCCTCTGCCTATGATTTAATTTCCTTTTCCTCTTTCTTTTGGGGTTGTAAAGAAAAAGCAACAGATTGTATATGTTTCTAGGCTTTCTTGTCTCTTGGTACTTTCTGTATCTTTTCTCTACATTTTTTCTTTTTGGGATTTAAGATTTTTCTAATTTTGCTATGTATTTGTATCTTTTTTGTGTTAGCTGAAACTGGTATTTGATCTGACTAAATGTCAGTTTGTATAGTATTGGAATTCTTCATGTCAAGCTAAAGAAAACAAGTTAAGATTCCTCACTTATCACGAGGTTCATGGGTTTTTTATTTTTTATTTATTTATTTTTTGGTCATTTTCAAAGCTGTTTACTCTTTTAGCTTGTATTAATAAAAAATAATTGACCTTTAAGAAAATCTTTGCCTGCACTGTAGTTTTTTTTTCTTTTTTAAAATTTTTAGCCTCTTATAAAGATAATTTGGAAAGATTTTCCGTCTCATAGACAGAAGGATATTAGTTTATGGGCCAAAAGAAAAAAAAAATCTCGAGTTTGTTCTGGGTAAGCAAAGAGCATTTGATCTATTTCCAAAAATTCTAACTTTCAATCAAAACCTTTTCAGAATATAAGTGGGTCATGTTGCATGAGTTCCCTTGCATCCTTCTGTTCTATCCCAATCCAAATTCTTTACTGAGTCTTGAACTAAAATGGTATGGCAGCATTTCTATATTATGCATAATTTTTCCTTTTTATTTTAAGTTTGTGTCATAGTGGAGCTTATATATTCTTTTTATAGCCATGCTTGGATTTTGCTTGACTTGCTCTTTTTCCCCTAATGGATGCTTAGAGAAGAAACATGTTTGAATTGACTTCAAACAAGTCTGACCTTTGTCCTGTAGCGAATAACGACCAAGGAGTTGTTAGAATAGGCAAAAATAATGCTTATAGTGGAACCAAACCATGCCTTTTCACACTATAGCAGGGTACTATTGGAATTGATAAAAGGCAGCACCCATTAGAGGAACCAAACCATGCCTTTTCACACTATAGTGAAAATACAACTTGTTTGGCTAAACCCCTAAGAATGCTCCTGCATTTGAAATTGAATTCTATGTATAAATAGCTTCCCTGGCTTTGCTTTTTTGGTGAATAATTATTTCATTTTATATTTATGTTGGTTAATTAAATGCGTTAAATGGTTGGTAAACCGCACATGGCTGGTTGTGCTTATGCACTAACATAGTTAAGAAGTTGTACTTTTATCCTTCAATTTTTAAAGCAGTACTGAAAATTCTGGCCCAAACAAAAGAAAGAGGAGGAAAATGTTAAAATAGAAAGTTCATAGTTGAACTTCTAGATGTTTGCGTTTGTTTGTTTGCGGGTTTAGGTTTTTAGAACCTTTATTGCTGTTAAAAATTGTAATTTATGCTCTAGATTTTTTTGCTAAACAAATGATTATATTACAAATGAAATATTCCATACCTCTCTTTGCTTTTCATAGCAAGACAAATTCTGGTCTCTCTATTCCTTGCTGTTTCTGCTGTTTTCTTTTTTAGACAATTTATTATTTATCTCCTCAATAAATGCTGATCAAGCTTACCGGATTTGATTTGAGTAGTTGTAAGGATTGCCCTCATTATATATTTACATGTTGAATTGCATAAATTAGCTTGACTATCGCATATATTATGAGGTATTCTTTATTGCTGACTTAAGAATTTGAGCAAATTTTTAAGATTCTTACATTACATGATCTTGTTTGGCTACTGGAGTTAGACAACGAACAGTAGAGCCATAAAAAGGAATAATTACACATTATAATGTCCTTAACTTGGACATGTGGATAAAAGGAGAAAGAAGATGCTTATCGAGTAGTATATCAGCATCCAGTTATCCCCTGCATAACATAAGCCGGCACTTTTTAATAAAAAAAAAAAAAAAAACATGAATTACATTAGTTTCTTCAAATTTCACTAAGCATGGGTATTATGCTTTCCTAAGCAACCTAGAATGGAAGAGTATACCATTGTTGGTGTTTTAATGAATTGAAAATTACAAAAGATTATAGAATTAATTTGATATCTCAAAAAAAAAAAATGTAGTTTTACAACATGCAATATTGCTTTGTAACATTACATTACAATTTCATTATTATTTAGCTGAATATATCATTGCTTTTAGTATCGAGCTACATGTTTTATCATCTCTCTGTGGATGAGAGGATGGTAAGTTACCACTGATTACCAATGAAAATTTAAATTGAAATTGTAAGACAATGATATTTATTTATTTTCTCCATTTCAATTAACACTGAGTAATTTTATTAATTAGTTTGTTGTCTAGAACTTTTATTCTCTATATCATGATAAAAGCGCAGGTAGTACAACCAAATGGAGATCGACAAATTCAGACTTAAGTAGTTCTTAACAAATTCTGATTTAGGCAGTCTTCCAATTATAAAGTTCGGACTCAAGCAGTCCATAAACAATCCAACAGTTCGGACATAACCAATTCTCCAGTTCAGCCTTAAGCTGTCCATAAATAGTCCATCAGTTCGGATATAAACAGTCCATCAATTCGGACTTAAGCAATCCAACAGCTCATATTTAAGCAATTCACCCATTCAAATTTAAACATTTGTTGGACATAAAATGACCAATATTTTTCCGGAATGATAATATACAACAATAAAATACATAAAAGAACAATATATAAATAAACATTAGACTCTTAAATAAACTTTAACTAACAAGTCATATAGGATTCATGTAATGCTTATCCTAATATAATTTATCTTGACTCCAATATATATATCCTAAAGTTACTCCAAGTGTGAACGAATTCTCAAATACTCCCAATTCTAAATTCTGATAATTAACAATAAGTATACCAGCCGGAAGAGGTTTCTAAACGAAAATATTAAAAAAATACACAAACAAGAAAAAATACCGTCACTTGGTATTGAAATAAATTGTTATATCATGTAATTTTGCTTTTTCCGCTTGACTTGAGAAAGGCTGTGGACTAGGACTTGGGACTTGGAAATTACTCTTTTCTTCCTTTTTAGGTCTTTCATTTCCGAGTCAATGGTAGACCTTTTTTTTTTGGGTTGTTGATTATCATTTTAAAATTATCTTTTCAAAAGTTTTTAGAATTATTAGTGTTGGTTCTTTCCCGGAAAAAAAACAATGAATTCACTTGTTGACATTGGAAAATTAATTGCGGATATGCCAAGTGTCTGAAGCATACCAATTAAAAATAAAGTGGACTTGATTTGACTTCTAAAATGTGGGTTTGGATCCACTAAGTATATTTTACCGACTATGCAATTAAAATAAATTTGGTAAATGAAATTGTAAAGAAAGCTTTGATTTACTTGAAAAGTAAAAGAAATTTTGATTGTTTATATTGAAAAAAGAGCTCGATTGTTTGTATTGAAAAAAGAGCTTGTAATTACCTAAAAATAAATAGACAATGCTTGAAAAAGAAAATCGGTCTTTTTTTGTCTCCCGCCTTTGTCCGTGAACAACACTTAATGAGTGCTCTTTTTTTTCTCAACCACAATCCACTTCTTCGTTATGCCTTTCTTTTTAATTAATTAATTAATTACATAAAATAATATTAGTTGGGACGTAAACAATCAGACATCAAGTACACCCAAATCCAAAACACAAAGCCTAAATCTAAAAAATCATAAAATAGATTCAACAATTACCCTGAATATTAAATTGATGCTTAATATGTTAACTCATTTTGAAAATCTAAATTCATTTATAAATTAAAATCTAAAAAACAAAAATATAATCCCACAATACCTCTCTTTGCACACTCCTAAAACTAAGGAATTTTAATTATACCCAATGAATAAAAACAAAAATTCAAATTTAATTGTGGACCAAAATACATAAATTGTCTTCTGAACTTTCACCAAAAAGTCTTATAACCTCCTGTATTTTTAAAGTGACCTTGTGCTGCCCTAAATTCTACATTTTGTAATCTATACACACCTGGACACGCCAAAAAATAGAAACAAAAAAACACACGCGATGGAGTGAGTTAGGTAACCTAATAGCATAATACGTGGCATTTCATAAGCCATAATTAAGGAGATCGTGTTAATTAAGTTAATTAAGTCTATAATTTAAGAATAACAAAGTTAATTTTTATGAAAAAAAAAAAAATAGAAGGATACCAGAGATAAGATCTTATGTATTCAATATTTATATGTGTTAGGTAAATAATTTCTTAAGAAAACAATACAGATTTTTGGTGTCAAAATTTTAATTTATTTAATAAAAAGTAATCTCAAACCCATGAATTTACTAAAGAAAAATGGCAAAAACAAAACAATAATAATAATAACAATTGATTGTTGTTGAAAAGATGAATTCGAACTAGGAGTGCTAAAAATAGAGGCAGTTCCTCTCTTGCCGCTAAAAGCCAATTTTTCTTAAAATTTTCATTTTTTTATTCAAATCGCCATTAATTATCCCTGTAAGCATGGCCACGGTTCCGGAACCGGCGGTTCCGGTTCCAGAAAAGCTAGAACCGAAACTGAATTGAAATGGTCCGGTTCCGGTTTCGGTTTGGAACCGTCCGGTTTCGGTTCCGGTTCCGGTTCTGATCCGATTACAAAACCGACGGTTCCGATTGGTTTTCCGGCGAATCGCATAATTTTAAATTTTAAATTTTGAATACCGGTTTAAAAAAAAATTATGTGAACATAAAAACTTAAAAAATACAATTAAAAATTTTTAAAATATGAAGACCGGTTAAAAAAAAATTTTTTGAACATAAAAAATTAAAAAATACACCTAAAAAATTAAAAAATACTTCAATTAAATTTATTTTTTTAAAGACTTGAATTGTTGAGTGTTGAACATAATGATTTTTTTAAAAAAAAAATTTGAACTGAATTTTTTTTTTTTTAAGTGTGAACATAATTTAAAAAAAAAAAATGGGCTTGAACTTAATTTTTTTTTGTTTAAAAAAAAAAATTAAGTTGCCTACGTATCCTCTTGGAGTTTAGAGGAATAAAAGCTCACGTAGTTCTTACTTACCTTATATCAATTTCACCCCTTTTACCTTAATCGCTATTTGCACCACCGGTTGATGTTCCCGTTGAGGACCCATCGTATAAATCAAATAAATCTTCATTTTCTTTTGGATTTTCTTGGGCTCTTAGTTCGGCTTTGGTCCAATCATCCACACACGCTTGTGCTTCTAATGAATCGGGTGTCATACGAGATCGTATTTCATCAAGTATGTTACCTCCTTGACTAAAAGCTTGTTCAACCGCAACAGTGGAGACCGGAGCTACTAAAATTTGTTTTGCAAGTAAAGAAAGAATTGAAAAAGTATTTGCGTGACGACTCCACCAATCTAAAATTGGAAAATCTGCATCAGCATAATCATCACCAAACTCAAAAGAAGTTGTTAGATAATTATCAAATTCAGAAATAGAACTGGATTCCCTTGTTCTTTTTTGTCTTTGCAATGAAACTTATTGAGCAACACCAACACCACTTACCCTTTATGTTGAAAATTGTGGAATATTAGATTGAGAAGAAGTAGAAATAGAAGTAGATGAACTAGAAACTTGAACAAATTCATTATATAATTGCATAATATTTTGTTTAACTTCATGCATTACTACATTTATATTAACATTATCTTCTAAATTAAGATTTAATACATCATAATAAATAGTCAAATAATCACATAAAATATCTATTCTACATCTAGGATCAAATACAATAGCAACAAGATAAAGAGGTGGTATATTTTTAAAATAAGATAACCATTTTTTTTTCATTGAAAAAATACAATCTTTTAATAAATCATCATTTTCAAATTCTTGGAGTGCAGTAACAATATTAATACACATAGGTAAAAATAAATTAGATGTAGGATAATAAACCCCACTAAATTTATAGGTAGCATCATTAAAAATTTTTAAAATATCTAAAATTTTTGCACAAATCTCCCAATTTTATGGATATAAATTAATATCCTCAATATTATTAGTAACAAAAAAGCATAATAATTCTTTATAAGAAAAAGACTCGTTTAGTAATTCATATGTTGAATTCCAATGAGTTGGGACATCCCTTGGAAAACGTTTAGCCCAACTTTTCATCACTTGGGGATGTGTCCATAAATATGAAATAGCTTTTTTAATTGGAGAAATAAAAGAATCAAGAATTTTTAAACCATCTTGTACACATAAATTTAAAACATGGCATGCACATCTTATATGAAAAAGTTTACCACCAATATTTGGTTCACAAATTTTTTTTAAGTTCAATAATTGATCTAGTATTTGCAGAAGCATTATCAAATGAAATTGAAAAAAATTTTTTTGTCAACTTATATTCATCTAAAATTGAAACAATTACTCTATAAATATTAGTTGCAGTATGTTTATCATCAAAAACACGAAAACCAATAATTTTTTTTTGAATTTTCCAATCATCATCAATCCAATGACATGTAATACCCATATAAGAATGCATTTGCCAATGATCACTCCAAACATCACAACAAATTGAAACACGAATTTTCAATTGAGAAAATAAAAGCTCTAACTCTTTTTTTCCTTTATTATATAAAGAAATAATTGTTCGTTTTACAGTATTTCTTGGTACTCTTTTAACACAAGGATTTAAAGCTTTTTGACAATAATTATTAAAACCTACTTTTTCACCAAAACTAAAAGATAAATGTTCCATAGAAATCATTTTTGCTAATTCTTCTTTTTGTATTTTATCAGAATATTTAAATAAAGAAAGGTTAGAAGCGTACCCGGAAATTTGTTGTTGAGACCGATCAACTCCTATTTTTGTTAGATGTTTTGCCTCCAAATGCTTCCAAAATGATCCATAGCTGCCCGCTTGTTTAAATTTATAAGATTTTTCACAATAATTGCAAATTACATCGTACATTTTCTCACCTTTGAATTTTTTTGTGAAATGAATGGAGAATATGTCGGAACTTTGTCTTGCTCTTGTAACAATTTTTGCTCGTTGCTTTTGCTCTTGCTCTTCATCTTCTTGAAATTGCTCATTAAATTCGGATTCTTGAGTTGGAATATCCAAATTTTCATTTGGAAAACCTTCAAAATTAAATTGGTCGAGAATCATATTATAGATGTCGTTTGTAGGGATAGATGATTCTCCAATTTTTCCCTTGCCCTTACCCGAATTTGAGTTTCCTCCACTTGCCATTATATGATAATAAAATATAATTTGGAAAATTGAATAAAAAAAATTAGTGAGAATAATTACTTAATAAGAGAGATTGTAGAGTAGAGAAGAATAAATGAATAATATAGAGTAAAGTGTAGTATATTATAGAGAGAGTAAGTAGAGAGTGTAGTATATTGTAGAGAGAGTAGGTAGAGAGAGTTGAGATTTTTTTGTAATGAATTTGTAAATAAAATGAGGTATTTATAATAAATCCAAAAATTTATTTTTCCAAAAATACCATTGAAACTAGCCGTTATATAGCCGTTTATGGCTGTTGGGAGGGGTAATTAAGACATTTCACAACAAATTTTAAAAAAAAAACTGCAAAAATCTGACAGTTACAAAGGCTAGAACCGCCGGTTCTAACCGGCCGGAGAACCTGCGGTTCCAGTCCGGTTCCGACCGGTTCTCTGGAACCGCCGGTTCTGGTTCCTCATTTCCTGGAACCAGAACCGAACCAGATTTTTCCGATTCCGGTTCCGGTTCGTCCCGATTACGGTTCTGGGCCGGTTCGAACCGACGGTTCCGGTTCCCTGAACCGTAATATGGCCATGCCTATCCCTGTGAAACTCAATTTCTTTTCTTTCTCTCTTTGAACTAACCATAAATCAGCAGCTAATGACTCATGAACCTGCAATATATTCGTATAAAAATACCCTCAATTATTCGATTTGCTGCAAAAAACACTCGGACATCCTCATTTTGAAACATGAATATATTAACACCTCAAATCAATATTAAATTTAAGGTTGTGAATAAAAAATTAATATAATCAGAACCACGTCAAAATCTTTGGTTCAGTTAACCCAAGATCCCAAAAAACGTGTTAAAGCCTAAATTAACCCAACATTTTTTCTTTCCCTCCCTTCTTCTTGCTCCATCTTCTCTACTATACACAGCTTTATCTTACTTTCCCCTTAGCTCTTAGCAGATTTTGTGTATATCAATGGAGTGCTCAATAAAATTAAGGTTTCTTGGAATAGATAAAATGTAGAGCAAATCTTTGACGTTAAAAAATGAAAAACACTAGAAATCAAATTGAAACATTGGAAGGTGATTGCTACTGTGTGTTCTTGAATTGAGTTTAAGAAGGTGATTGCTTGAATATACAAATTAGCTTAAATATTTAAATATTAATATAAAAAATAAATTTTTATGCAAATAAATATGTCTTATAAATATTTTATAATTTTATTTATGTAAGATTTAATCATAAATTATTTAATTTAGCAAAACTGTTGTAAAAAGTTTACTATGTCAAAGTCAATTAGGAAATCTCTCTTTTCTTTTTTCTTTTTTTTTTTTGTTTTTTTTAAGGAAAATTACGAGTTCTCTATTGATAGAGAATTATTTATTTCTCTATTATTTTATCAATAGTTATACTAGTCATATATAAAATCACTATTTTACTTATAAAATTTAAAAATCTTAAAATCATTGTTACTAGCCCGACAACGTGTGATATTATTGTAAAAAGAGAAATTTAAGTTAACTTTCAAATATTTTAAGACAAAGTGGATTTTCAAATTTCAGTAGGCACCACAATATTTTTTTCTTTTTTTCAAATTTGGGAGAGTGGATGTGTTGGGCCTCTCTCAACAGGATAACTTTATAGTAACAACAAGGTTATACATCTACGGAGTTAAATATTTTCTCCCTCCGTTAGAGAATTATAGAAGGCAATTGCCCCCCTGATGCTGCATAGATGTTTCTGCTTGTTGGGCACTGCATGGGGATCAAGTGATGGGGCTGGTTGCGGACAATTTCGTTATATAATATGTATATAGTGGACCCAGAACTAGTGTGAGAACGAGTCGTAATAATTGAAATTTATATTGCAATGTGTATGTGCAGTTTAAGCTTTACGGTAATTAAGTGGAAGCAAATTATATGTGAAGATGATCCATGGAAATAAGACCCATTGTCAACTATCCATCCTTAATTCTCCTTCTGGTTCTTTACATTATTATCCTTCTTATTTCAAATTCTACATTCATGTGCTTTCTTCAATATGCTTACCAGACATTAAATGGATTGCATTTACAAAACCTGATTCGTTTTCCACTTTTAATGCAGTGTATTGCCAGAGGATGACTGGTTTAATGAGATTTGTCAAGAAGCATTGGAAAGATTAAGTGGAAAACCAAAAGCTGTTGATGGGGACCGTGAACTCAACAGCCCAACAGCCTCTGTTTCTGCACAATCCATTTCATCTGTCAGATCTCATGGGAGTTCCTAAGACAAAGTTCTAAACCCTTGTGTATATTTGGCTCGTTGAATATATTCCTTGAAGGATTTGTAAGCACTAAGCAGATTAGCTTATGGTTTGATCTAATTTTTTTCATCTTCTCAATTTTTGTGAAGTCTGGGAATCTCTTCATGGTTGAGTTCAGTTTGAGTCTGTAAATGCTGAATATTTTATTCGATCCTGAATTCGATTATGTATCTATTCTTTGACTAAGCTATTCTTTCAAGTTCAATGCACCTGATACTCTGATTTTTAGTTGAACTGTGGTTCTAGTTTTTCATTTTACATTCTACATTAGTCCTAACCTAATTTGAAAAAGCTAACAAAATAGGAAGATTTTGCAGGAACTCTTATCATATTGAATGTTAAATGTTAATTATATTTAATAATTTTTTATCAAATTAAGATAATTATTATAGAAAGTCTAATATTATTTTTACTTATAATAAAATCAATTATCTATCAGTTAAAAATACTTGAACAGAAGAAAGTTTTGCGTTTTGTAATTGCTTAACATCATCTATAACTGAGGATCTTTTCCTTGGTTCCCTTTCAGTTCATGTCAAGACCCACAAAAACACATCCGTAACTTCACTGGACAAATACCTCAAAATTTTAATTATACCCGACACTGAAGGAAATCCAACTACTGAAGTAATCTACAACTACCTAATTGAAAAGTGGTTTAAGGTTTGCAAAGCAACTTTTTACGGTATTCGGTAATATAACATAAATTTTGGATTAACTTTTCGAAATTAAGGTAGGGTTTTGTGAAAAGTTAACTCATGTAACGTTTAACTCTTAGTATTTTATGAAAAGTTACTCAAACAGCTCGTTTAACTTTCGTTTTATGAAAAGCTACTTAAACTGCTAAACGCTACTAAAACAGTTAATTTTGTTGAACATATCCAAATTTCTAATTTCCAAATTTAGTTGGCAATAGTTTGCATAATAGACATTAATATTGCACTGTGTTGTCAGAAGATAGAAAATGTCTGACTTAATGAGATTTGTCAGGAAGCATTGGAAAGATTAAGGGTCTGTTTATATGAGTTAACTTTTTATAAAACATTACTTTAACCTATAAAAGCTAATTCAAACGTTATGTTATGAAACACTATAAAAAAGAATATTTAGCATTTTAATTAATCGTTAAAAACTACTTAAAAAGTTATTGCCGAGCAAAGCTTAAGTGGAAAAACAAAAAGCTGTTGATGGGGTCACGAGCTCAACAGCCCACTAGTCTCTGTTCCTTCGCAACCCCTTTCATTCTTCCAAGTGCAATGCTGATTTTCAGTTAAGACGTGGTTCTGATTTTTCATTTGAAACTGTACATTAATGCTAACTTGCTTGATTAAATAAAGTGCATTGATTTTCCAATAAATTTCTCATTTTCTGAATCTAATTGAAAAAATAACAAAATTAGATCGTAATTTTCCAATAACAAAATTATATTTTAGTTATCAACAAGAGCAACTATTGTAGAATTGAAAGCCTAGTATTAGTATGATATTATTAAAACAGAAAGGAAATACAAGCAATTATGACTGATCTGCTAACTAATTCCTTGTGCTCAAATACACATCTCTGCATCTTGAATAGAGCAAATGTGCAATGACCCATTTTGGGCATTTGCTTCTTGTAATTTCTTGACAACATCTCTCATTGAAGGTCTTCTTCTTGGTTCAATTTCAGTACATCTCAAGGCCAACAAATACACATCAGTTACTTGTTCCACTATATCTGAATCATAGAATTCCTCCGCAAGGCCTGAATCTGCAATCCTTCTGATATCCTCTGTATCTCTCCATACACACCTACTCCATTCCACAATATCTGTTTGCTCCCCGAATGATGGATCCAATGCCTTCTTTCTTGTTATTAGTTCAAGCAAAACAATTCCATAGCTATAAACATCTGATTCCTTACTCTTCGTCTCTATAAATGCATTTTCTGTCAAAATCAACACAAATATGAGTACCAAATGAAGTACCTTTCCTAGCAGATTCTAGAGAATGTTTGCAAAAGAAGTTACCTGGTGCAATGTATCCTGGCGTACCGATAACCAAGCTGGAGGATGCCGATGCAGGAGATTGATCCAGAAGCTTAGCAATACCAAAATCTGAGATATGAGTCTCCATATCAGAGTCGAAGAGAATGTTTTCTGGCTTGACATCTCGATTCAACACTGGAGGATCGCAATCATAATGTAGATATGCCAATGCATGGGCAGTTCCAATGGCTATTCTGAAGCGCACATTCCACTCGAGAGTTGATGGAGCATTTTTTCCATGCAAAATATCACGAAGGCTCCCATTTTCCATTTGTCTATAGAGAATGAACCCATAATCTTTTCTTAACCAAAACTCCTCCAACCTGATCAGATTCCGGTGCCTGATTTTCCCTATGGTTTGAATTTCTCTAACCATACTTTTGTTTCCTCCGTTATTACTAAAAGCAATTTTCTTTGCAGCAAAAACTTTGTCCTTGCCTAATGAAGCTTTATAAACAGTGCCATGGGCTCCCCTTCCAATAATGTATCGATCATTTAGATTCTCAGTTGCTTCCATCACTTTGCTGAATAGTGAAGCTGGCCCCTCTTCTGCAGCAATCTCCGCGTCCTGCTTATGCCCTCTATGCAGGACAAATGTACATGCCAGTCCAACAAGAACAAAGGCAGAAGCCACACCACAGCCTATCATTGCAATTTCAACTTTAGTAAGGCCTTTTTTATTGCTTAATCGACTTGCACATGATCTCAAATTTCCATTCCCAGCACATGTGAAGCTACCTGACGGAGCACAATTGACACATAGGCCAGTATTGCCCACAAATGATGAGGGAGATGAGTTAAGAAAGGCCATCAAGGTGTCTGGTATTGGACCTGTGAAGAGATTGTATGAGACATTTACTCGGACCAATGTATGGATGTCACCAAGAACATTCAATGTTCCTGCAAGATTGTTGTTAGATATATCGAGTTGTTCTAGCTTGATTAAATCTCCCAGCTCTGAAGGTATTGCACCAGTCAATCCATTACTACTGAGATTCAATGCATATTGTAAACCTTTCAATGATCCAATCGAAGAAGGAATTTCACCTCCCAATAAATTTCCACCAATTTGTAGTTCTGTAAGCCTTTCCAGTTCTGACAGAAAATGCGGAATGCCTCCGGTAAACTGATTCTCCCTCAGAATCAAAGTGGATAAGTTAGTCCAATTCCTCAGACTCGAGGGAATTGGACCATTCAATGAATTGACGCCCACATCAAACTTGTATAATTTGTGACAATGTGATAACTGAGATGGTAAAGAACCAAAAAGTTGATTATATGAAAGATTTACCTCCTCAAGCTTTACAAGATTGCCAAGCTCAGGTGGTATAAGCCCTGTCAACTTGTTCCTGGAGAAGTCAATAGATGTAAGACCAGAACAGTTGCCCTGGCTTGGAGAAATTGGGCCTGATATTATATTGTTACTGATGTCCATGTGAGAAAGGGTTGGATTTTCTGCAAATTCAGGAAGGGTTCCGGAAATGTTATTATTTTTAAGGATCAATCTCCAGAGTGACGAACAGCGTCCAACATCAGAAGGAATGCTGCCTTGAAGTTGATTATGACCCAAATTTAGAACCCGTAGTTGCTTTCCAAAGCAAAGATTTGGTGGAATTTCACCGGTAAACTTATTATTAGTGAAATCCAGCTGCAATAAGCTGCTGTTGATTCCCAAACTTTGGGGTATGACTCCAAAAAAGTTATTATCATATAAAGAAATGTTCTTTAGATGCTTCAGCTTAGTCATCTCAACAGGCAGTTCACCAGAAAGGCTGTTATTGTACACAAGGAAGTACTCGAGACTTTGTATTCTCCAAATGCTTATTGGAATCTCCCCACTCAAATTATTAGTAAACAATTCAAGGTCCTGCAACTGAGTCAGCTTTCCCAATTCAGCAGGAATCGCTCCCTCAAGCTGGTTTTTATATAACTTTAAGCTTGTCAAGGACTTGCAATTTGCAAGTTCATGGGGAATTTTCCCAGACAATCGGTTTTCAGAAAGGTCTAGAGCAAAGAGCTTGTCTAGCAGGCCAAGGGAAGAGGGAATGCTGCCTGTTAAGTTGCTATGAACAATGGCTAAGATTGTTAAGCTAGTTGAATTTCCCAAATCAGATGGGAGGCCCCCACTGAAGCAATTGAATGAAAGGTCTAAAACACTCAAATTCTTGCAATTGCCAAAACCTAAAGGAATGCTACCTTGAAAACTATTATGAGCTAGAAATAAATAAACAAGGCTTTTTAGATTAGTGAGAGTCTTTGGCAAAGAACCAACCAACTGGTTCTCACCCAAATACAGCCCTTGCAATTTACTACAATTTCCAATTGTCTCTGGAACAGTACCAGATAACTTATTGCCATATAGCCATAGTTCTTGAACATGAGTCAAGTTACCCACACTAGTAGGGATTGAACCAGTGAAATTGTTATTATTCAAATACACAGATTCCAAACTCGAAATAAGAAACAATGATTCAGGTACCTTGCCAGACAGTGAATTAGAGTACAAAACCAAGAAACGTAAATGTTGCAGGTAGTTAAAATTATCAGGTACTTGTCCAGTAAAGCCATTGGAGGACAAATCCAAGTACTCGAGTAAACTACAACTAGCTAATTGAAAGGGTATTTGACCAGAGAAATTGTTATTACTCAAGTCCAAGGTTTGCAAAGTAGATAAATTTCCTATTTCCGGACCCAGTTGGCCAGAAATTCCATAACCGGAAAGGTTCACAGTGAGTATAGTGAAAGAAGTAGGGTGACATTGTATGCCTGACCATGAACAAGGAGTAGAGTGTGAAGAATCCCAAGTTGAATGTGATGGGAAGTAACACAGAATCTGACCTCACAACAAAAACTTCCCCACTTGAATGAATCTATTAGGAGTAACAATGAGCAACAAATTCAAGCAACACAAGCTGACCCAAATCATACACAATCAAAAATAACATTCACCACATGAACACAAATCTTTTTACGTGGAAAACTCCTCCGGTGTGAAGGATAAAAACCACGGGACCTCTCCTCCGGTCCAAGG
The DNA here is from genome assembly GCF_041381405.1 of Jatropha curcas. Taxonomy (NCBI): domain Eukaryota; kingdom Viridiplantae; phylum Streptophyta; class Magnoliopsida; order Malpighiales; family Euphorbiaceae; genus Jatropha; species Jatropha curcas. The sequence continues at coordinate 25,655,311 of NC_143160.1, read as the reverse complement.
AAATAAAGTTCACTATCACAAATATTGTCTTACAACTTACAGCAAGCTACAACCATCAAAATATGTAGCTATACCACAAACAACCACAAATAAATGTGTGGGAACACAATAGAGTGATCACAAAACACAGCTGTTGTTCTCAATACATTTAAAAAGTTCTACTCATCCAAAAATTAAACTGATCAGCCAGAATCAAGAGTTGGATGTTAGGAACAAGCTCACCAAAAATCAGCTCAATCCGACAAAGGATGACTGCCGAAAACGCTGAAGAAGATGAAGCTATGCAGAGCTAGAAGCAGAACAGGACAGCTTCGGATTCAGACCCAGAACTCAATCTCTGAACCTCCAAATAAAAATCCCTACGGTGAGAATCAAGAACAGAGAGCAAAGAACAACATATCCAAAAATCACAACGATCCAACGGTTGAAACTCCAGGAATCTCCAGAACACGGTGGCTGGTGCTGGATGGGGCTGTGCAGAAAAACCCTCTCCTCTCCTCTGTTTTTCTCACACGATTTCTGGTTGTGTGTCGATCAAATGAGAGCCAAAAAATATTAGGAATATGGCTGTTAGTTGAGGGGCATAATTGTAAAACAATAATTAGTTAGTGGACTTCAAAATATGGGCTTTTACCACATAGGAAGGGAACCCAAACCCAACAATTCTCCCCCTTCCCGACTATGTGGAAGAGGTGCCCAAACCGGCACTCAAACGGCATATTTCAAACTTCATTCTTGGTAGAGACTTTGTGCACATATCAGCACCATTATCATCCGTATGAATCTTCTCAAGCTCAATTGACTTAGAATCCAAAACATCACGGATCCAATGATATCTCACATCAATATGTTTAGATCTACCATGAAAAGTTGGATTCTTACCAAGATGAATAGCACTCTGGCTATCGCAAAATAAAACATACCTTTCCTGAGTAAAGCCAAGCTCATTCACAAATTTTTTCATCCATAGCAACTCCTTGCATGCTTCAGTAGCTGCAATGAACTCAGCCTCTGTAGTAGATAAAGCAATACATTTTTGCAACCTGGATTGCCATGCCACAGCTCCCCCTGCAAATGTAATCAAGTACCCAGAAGTAGACTTTCTAGAATCAATATCCCCAGCCATATCAGAATCAGTGTAACCACAAAGCATAAGCTTTTCAGACCCAAAACACAACTTCAAACCTGAAGTACCACGGAGATATCTCAATATCCATTTAACTGCATTCCAATGCTCCTTACCTGGATTAGAAAGAAATCTACTAACTGTACCAACTGCATGAGCTATATCTGGTCTAGTACAAACCATAGCATACATCAAACTTCCTACTGCAGATGCATAAGGAACCTTTTGCATGAATTCTTTCTCTTGCTCATTGGAAGGAGACTGCTTCACACTCAATCTAATAGATGTAGGGAGAGGTGTACTTACAGCCTTAGCCTTAGCCATATTGAACCGTTGTAGTACCTTCTCAATATACTTCTCTTGTGAAAGCCATAATTTCTTGCATCTTCTGTCACGAATGACCTTTATGCCAAGAATTTGCTTTGCCGGGCCTAAATCCTTCATAGAAAAAGACTTGCTCAAGTCTTTCTTCAAATTCATAATTCTGGAGGAGTTAGGACCTACAATAAGCATATCATCAACATACAACAGCAAAATGATAAAGTCATTGTCAGAAAAACTTTGCACAAAAACACAATGATCAGAAGTAGTCTTTTTGTAGCCTTGCTGAACCATAACAGACTCAAACTTCTTATACCACTGCCTTGGTGCTTGTTTTAAACCATACAAGCTCTTTTTCAACTTGCAAACATAATTTTCTTTGCCCTTCACCACAAAACCTTCAGGCTGCTCCATATAAATTTCCTCTTCTAAGTCACCATGAAGAAATGCAGTTTTCACATCCATCTGCTCAATCTCTAAATCAAGTGTAGCAGCTAAACCCAAGATAACCCTGATGGAAGACATCTTAACCACTGGTGAGAAAATTTCTTCAAAATCAATCCCCTTTCTCTGACTAAAGCCCTTGACAACTAATCTCGCTTTATACCGAGGGGATGATGAATTCTCTTCATGCTTCACCTTATAGATCCACCTATTCTTCAAGGCTTTTCTATCTTTAGGAAGCTTCACCAGTTCAAAAGTATCATTGTCATATAAGGATTGCATTTCATCTTTCATAGCAATAATCTATTTTGTCTTTTCCTCACTCTCAACAGCTTCTTGGTAGCATTCTGGCTCATCTGCATCTGTCAACAATACATACTCACTAGGAGAATACCTTGTAGATGGAATATGATTTCTGGTAGACCTTCTGACTGGAGCCTCTTGTTGTCCCTCAAGTGTCTCATACTGATCATCAGTTGCATCATCTATAGGAATATCAACCTCATCTGCCTCTTCAGTATTATCCTGAAGATCAACCTGATTTCTAACATCAACTGCAGCAGGTGTTGAAGCTGACGGAACTGGATCTACATCAACCAAGCTATTATTTTGAGGTTTTGGTTTCTCCATTTTGCCAATATCTTCAATAGTCTGATTTTCAATAAAGACCACATCACGGCTTCTATAAACTTTCTTCTCAATAGGATCATAACACCTATAGCCAAACTCATCTTGACCGTAGCCAATGAAGATACACTGTCTTGTCTTGGCATCTAGCTTGGACCTTTCATCTTTAGGAACATGAACAAAACATTTGCACCCAAATACCCGTAGATGATCATATGAAGGCTTCTTACCATACCAAAAACTATCAGGAACATCATTATTCAAAGGAACGGTAGGAGTAAGATTGATGACATGTGCAACTGCATACAATGCCTCACCCCAAAAAGAATTAGGTAGTTTTGCATCTGAAAGCGTACATCTAACTCTCTCCATCAAGGTTCTGTTCATCCTTTCTGCCAAGCCATTCAACTGTGGAGTCTTAGGAGGTGTCTTCTGATGTCTGATACCATGCTCTCGACAATAAGAATCAAATGGCCCACAATATTCACCTCCATTATCAGTACGAACACATTTCAACTTTTTACCTGTTTCTCTCTCAGCATAAGTGTGAAATTCTCTAAATGCACCGAGTACTTGATCCTTTGACTTTAACACACGAACCCAAAGCTTTCTTGAGTGATCATCAATAAAAGTCACAAAGTACTGTGCACCACCAAATGACTTATCCTTCAAAGGACCACATACATCTGAGTGTACTAGCTCTAACAACTCTTCTTTTCTAGAAGGAGGATGATGTTTAAAGGAGACCCGTTTCTGTTTTCCAGCCAAACAATGCTCACAAGTGTCTAACTCTCCACCTTGCAAACCAGAAAGCAAATTCTTCTTAGCTAGAATATTCAGACCCTTTTCACTGATGTGACTCAATCTCTTGTGCCATAATTCTGTTGAACTATCATTTTCAACTGCATTCACAAGATCTGTAGGGATAGTAGTCAGTAGCCAATACAAACCTGAACCTCTAAACCCTTTAGCCACAACCAAAGAGCCTTTATAAACAATGCCATGATTAAACAAATTGGTGCCATATCCATCATTATATAAAGCGTCACAGGATATCAAATTCAACCTCACATCTGGCGCATGTTTAACATTCTTAAGTATCAACTTCATACCAAGGTTGGTCACCACAGTTACATTGCCAATGCCCACTACTTCGGATACAGATCCATTTCCCATCCGTAAAGTTCCAAAATCACCAGGAGTGTAAGATGTGAAGAATTCTTTCTTTGTAGCAACATGGTGTGCAGCTCCACTATCAACTACCCAAAGAACCTCATTGCTGGCAACATTAATCATACTTCCATCATGAACAACAGCCAAATCAACTGAAGTAGCAACACTGACACGATCACCATTTTCATCATTGCCATTCTTTTCTTGCTTGCCTTTATTGGTTTTGTTATCCTTTTTCCACTTGTAACAGTACCGTTTGATATGCCCAGATTTACCACAATAATGACATTCAAGGCTCTTATACCTTGACTTTGATTTACTCCTACTCTTGCTTCTACTATTGTGATCATGACTTCTACTCTTGCTTCTCCCCCTGCTTTCAGTAACCAAAATATCTGACTGTGATGTGGAAGCGCCCTGAGTTCTCCTTCTTACTTCTTCATTCAGAACACCACTCTTCACATACTGCATAGTTACAACACCATCAGGAGCAGAATTTGTCAAAGATACCCTAAAGTTTTCCCAAGAGTCAGGAAGTGTATTCAACAACCAAAGTCTCATAATGTCCTCATCAAACTTGACACCCATATTGGATAACTGATCAAAGATACCCTGAAATTCATTTACATGGTCAAGTACTGAGCTCCCTTCTTTGTACTGCAGGCGTATGGCTTGCTTAAGTAAGAACAACTTGTTGTTACCAGTTTTAGAAGCATACAAAGATTCTAGCTTTTCCCACGAAGTTTTGGCATTTGTATCATTAACAATATGATTATATACATTATCCTCAACCCATTGCCTAAGAAAACCACATACTTGCTGATGCTCAAACTCCCATTCTTCATCAGACTTAGACTCAGGCTTACTAGTAGCAAATACAGGCAAATGTAGTTTCTTTAAAAACAAAAGGTCTTTCATCTTTCCTTTCCAAGTGTGATAGTTTGTGCCATCCAAACAAATCATTTTACTCATATTTACCTCCATAATTCAAACAAGCAAAAAATGCTCAATCAACAAAATAACTGCAGCTCTGATACCACTATGATGGGAAGTAACACAGAATCTGACCTCACAACAAAAACTTCCCCACTTGAATGAATCTATTAGGAGTAACAATGAGCAACAAATTCAAGCAACACAAGCTGACCCAAATCATACACAATCAAAAATAACATTCACCACATGAACACAAATCTTTTTACGTGGAAAACTCCTCCGGTGTGAAGGATAAAAACCACGGGACCTCTCCTCCGGTCCAAGGAAATAAAGTTCACTATCACAAATATTGTCTTACAACTTACAGCAAGCTACAACCATCAAAATATGTAGCTATACCACAAACAACCACAAATAAATGTGTGGGAACACAATAGAGTGATCACAAAACACAGCTGTTGTTCTCAATACATTTAAAAAGTTCTACTCATCCAAAAATTAAACTGATCAGTCAGAATCAAGAGTTGGATGTTAGGAACAAGCTCACCAAAAATCAGCTCAATCCGACAAAGGATGACTGCCGAAAACGCTGAAGAAGATGAAGCTATGCAGAGCTAGAAGCAGAACAGGATAGCTTCGGATTCAGACCCAGAACTCAATCTCTGAACCTCCAAATGAAAATCCCTACGGTGAGAATCAAGAACAGAGAGCAAAGAACAACATATCCAAAATCACAACGATCCAACGGTTGAAACTCCAGGAATCTCCAGAACACGGTGGCTGGTGCTGGATGGGGCTGTGCAGAAAAACCCTCTCCTCTCCTCTGTTTTTCTCACACGATTTCTGGTTGTGTGTCGATCAAATGAGAGCCAAAAAATATTAGGAATATGGCTGTTAGTTGAGGGGCATAATTGTAAAACAATAATTAGTTAGTGGACTTCAAAATATGGGCTTTTACCACATAGGAAGGGAACCCAAACCCAACAGAATGTATGGAAGAAGGCACATGAGTCCAGTGCCTTAAGAGTGACAATAGAGTAGACCCATCAGAGTTGAGAGCAAAAACAGCAGATAAAGACGACAGACATAGAAGCAAGAAATGGTTAAAAACGAGAGACATACCTTAACTGAGGACCTTTTAAGTTGGTTGGAATGGGGAGGAAGAAGAAAGAAGAAAGGCTGAAATGAGAGATGACAAACAGCAGTAAATAGTAATCAAGAATTGGTTGAGTGTTGAAGAAAATGAGAATTGTTTCATTAATATAGAATGGTAAGTGTGAAACCAGAATAGTTGTAACAAAATCAAGAAATTCCAACGATCGGTTCAAGAATTCGAGTTTCAGAGTTCCCACTTATTTTTTGGACTTTGACTTGAGAAAAGCGGTGGACTTGGGGGGACCACCTGTCCTCTTTACAAGATGCAGCTCTTTCCGTTTCCGTACCTGCGTGGTAATTATACCCCCCAAAGTATAATTACTATTTAGTCCCTCAAATTTGATGAATTATATTAATATCTTTATTCCATAATACTTGTCACATCTAAAATTTCAATCTCTTTAAAAAATATATTAAATTTGTCTAAATTATAATAAATTATTAAGCAAATTTATTATATTATTTTTAATTTAATACTAATTGTTTAAGAAAACTATTAAATAAAATAATAATTATTAGTCATATACAAATTGTAAATATGAAAAAAATAAATTTATTACTCATTAAAAATATTTTAGAACAAATTATTTTTTAAATATAACAAATATTATGAAATAGAGATAGTACTAAAAAATTTTAATTTTCAAAATTTAAATTATCTGATCTGTGTGTTATAATCATTAACGTCAAAAATGCTTTTAAGAGATAAATTACCATATAGTCTCTAGAACTTTATCAAATACATGAATAAGAACTTTATCAAATATTAATCATTATATATTTTTTTATTATTATTATTATATTGACTAAAAGAAAAAAAGCAAGAATTTTGTAGGTAAGGACTTACTAGTATAATAGAACGATAATGCATGGATGGTTTAATTTCAAAAATTAGAATCCTTATTACTTCATTTGATCAAAATCTAACAACTATGTAATTACTCCATTTTTATTATTAATAAAGTCTTATTTTATATTAATTCAAACCTAGTCTTTTTTTCTTTTTTTTTTTAAAAGGAAAGAAAGCAAAGTAGGATTTGGATGGGCATAAAACTATATATATATATATATATATATATATATATATATATATATATAACTTATGATGAAAAATATAACTTATGATGATTAATAAATTTGTGATATTTTAGTTTTAATTGAATCTATTTTCTTGGAAAATTTATTTTTGCAGTCTCTGTAAAAAAAAAAATTATATTATAGAATTGTAGTTTTGCATTATATATTATATGTACTCTAAATCTTCACTTTTTAGGAAAAAAAAAAAAAAAACCCAATCTTTTTAGAAGAAAATTAGATCTTATTATTATATGTATGATAATACATCCAATGGTCACGTTTGAAGCAGTCTGCTCCCACGCCAACCCAAGCCTTAGAATATGAAATATATATAAAGAAATGAACAGGATCGTCATTGTAAACTCTGATGATTCTCATACGTATGTGACGATGGAGAGCCAGAAAGACACGAGGCATTGCAGTTGTCAAAAATGAAGGTGGCTAGAGATGTTCCTTTAACATATGCGTGTCATCTCACGCGGTAGGAGAAACAGATACATGCAAATAAATACGTGCAAGTGTTACCTACCAAAAGAAATTCACTTAGTATGAAAAGAATTATTCGATTGATAGGAAGAAAATAGATTTTAATTAACACTTCAATTGGATTTCTATAATTTTTATCCACATATACTTTATCTTCAATATATATATCCTAAATTTATAAATTCTGATAATTAATAAATGATACGTTGAGTGTGGAACACACCTTACACCACAATAATAATAAAAGTAATAAAAAAAAGGAGAATAAATCCTTGTAATATGTGTTAATGGTGAACCCTCTCTCTTCTCCTACTACCGCCATTACCATAGAATCAAATTCTAAACATTCTACCCAATCCAACATTTGATTCCTCAACAGCATCGGCACCGCCACAACAATAATCCGCAACTCCTCCCCCCACCAAACGCTAACCCTAACCTTAGCCTAAATCCGAACCCAACTTTAGTATCTCCACCAGTACATGTGTTTCCATCACACGTGCCGCTGCCTCAAGTCGCTGGGGCATCTGTGCCTCCCATTGCTCAATCTTTCCATCTAGTTCCTCAATTCTCTACGTTGCCGAATTATCAAAACCCTACCATTGGCGTTCAACCGCTTGTAGTGAGTGCTCAGCCAGTTATGGCTTCTAGTACTCCTAGAGTAGTAGTAGCTCCACCTCCTATGATGCCTTATCAGATTCCACCAGCTCAGCCTCCAAATCCGGCCTTTAGACATAACTCGCCTATGCCAAATGGAATTCAATGTTATCCATCTCCATACCCAGCTATGGTACGCTCAAGACCCCACCGATGGGACTCCTAGAGGCTTTGGGTTTTTTGAATTTGAATCTGCTGAGGGGGTTCTCCGTGCATTGCGATTGCAGAGTAAATTTAATATTGACGGACAGGAACTTGTGGATCTTTGGGACTCGATGGCTTTAAATGTGCTTAATCAAGCCTCTGGTATGTTATCCTCATTTGTGAATTTCTTGCCGATTTTGCTATTCTTTGATAATTATTTTCAGAGGGTATAGGAGGTGTTATCATCAACCTTATGCATTTTCCATGTTTTTCTCATTGTCACTTACCGGTCAACAAATAAGAGGCTTAAAGGTAACATAGCAAAATGAGAAATGAAAACTAAAAATTGGTTGCATACCTGCCTAATTAGGACATTATTGCTAGAAATAACAAATAATGCACTTAGAACTTAGAGAGGATGCTTTCCTTCATGTCTTAAGTAGGTGAGTAGTTCTAATCAGTGCTTTCCTAGCACAGGACAAAAATAAATTTCTATATGGTGCATAAAGCAGCTTGCAAAACTTTGTCTCACAATCTTGGTTTTTTGATTTTTTGTATCTCGAACATTAATTGGCTGGCAATTCTTACTTTATGGTTGATGCTGCCTGCGAGTGTTCCACCTACTCAACGTGGTTGTTTATGAGCTTTTTCGTTATTGTTTAAATAGTTTTTTCTAATCTTAGTTCATTGCAAACAAGTCATTGGTTATTGTTGGATTTATTTTGGAATCCATTTTACTAAGTGGTCAAAATCAACTAGAAATATGTTATTGTTCACTCCTCAAATATTGTTTGTGTGATTTTCCTCTTAAATCCACTTCAAAATTTTATTACCCTCGTTTTGAAGAAAATGACTGATAAAAGAACTTGATCTAATCTCCTTTGCCCTGAACATTAATCACCGTTCATTGCCTTTGGTGACAAATATGACAACCGGGAAGAAGAACAACTAACCGTTGAACTCCACCCCAAGATGGGAAACAAATGTTTACCCATTACTGCACATGAATACTTCTATGATAGCCATATATGGACCCAATTAAATGGGTTGATGGTGATGTTAAATAAAAAATTGAGGTATGTCTATGATTTATGAATATTTCAATTTCACTTATTTGGATCTCAAATTGTTTTTGAACTTCTTGCTACTTGTTCATCTACTAATTCATCATATTCTTATAACTTCATCATTATATGTCTCCCTCATTGAACCGCGGTTCGAGATGTTTAAAATTTTGAATCGACCCTTGAACCTCTAGTTCCGGTTTCAACACGGTTTTAATGAATCGACGGTTCGAATTACGGTTCCGATTCGGTTCTGATATTACACAAATTTTTAAAAAATAAATAAAATTTTGATTCCCAATTCATAAATAAATAATAATTTTAAAATGTTTAGATTTTATTAACTAAATAAATTATTATAAAATTTTAAAAGAAAATTTTCTATTAACTTAGAACTATTATTACATTAAATTTACAAATTTTGCTAATTCACTAATATAGAAAATTATAAGTTTTTTATTTTGCGCTTGAATTAAATTAAAATTTAAAATTTTTAATTTAATTGCCTATGTATCCTCTTGGGAATTAGAGGAAATTAAAGCTCATATAGTTCTTTTTTTTTATTATTACAATGGAAAATAACCTCCTAATTATAATAATTAATTTTAGTCGTCAGTGCTACTAGTCTCCGTTAATGAGCCGGAATCATCATCATCGCTTGAATTTTGTTGGTTTTGAGTTCTCAACGTCGCTTTAGTCCAATCGTCAATACATTCTTGCATTTCCACATTATTTGGCGATAATCTTGACCGTATTGGATCTAAAATTTGTCCTTTCGCACTAAAAGCTTGTTCCACTGCAACAGTAAAAATTGGACAAGCAAGAATATTTTTTGCAATTGAAGCTAAGACTAAAAAGCGATTTGCATGTTTTTTCCACCAACCCGAAATGTTAAATTTTGTTAGGTCTTCATTCGCATCATCGCCTAAAAACTTAAAATATGTGCTAATATATGTCTCAATTTCTGTGTATGAATGTGGACCCTCCCTTGGTTTCTTTGAAACATTTTACATGAAAGTAAATTGTGTAGAATGAAATTTAGTGGATTGTGTACTCTGTAGATGTGATACTTGAGGAAGGGGAGATACTAATTTAGAACACTCATCATATAATTGACGGACATACCTTAAAACATTATTAGTAAGAGAAAAATAATCTACTTCAATATTAAAAGATCCATAATAAAGATGAAAAAATTCTTGTAATGCAACTAACTTAAATCTAGGACAAAGAAAAAATGCAACTGAATTTAAATCAGAAATTTCAGTATAATATTTTAACCGTTTAGTTTTCATCATGAATATACATTTTTGTAAATCATCATCATTTTCATTTTCAATTATGGCACTACTTATGGCCAAACAATGAAATGGAAATAAATAGCAAGTAAGATAATAAACACTACTAAAATTCTTGTACAATTTTCAAAAACATGCAAAATATCTAATATTTTTTTTATAAATAGTCCAATTGGTTGGATAAAGTTCAAAATATAATGCATGCAATTGCATAAATGAAAAAAAAAAGAATATCTTTATATTCATAAAACTCATTTAACATTTTATAAGTTAAATTCTACCTTGTGGGAATATTTCTTGAAATTTTTTATATTTTTTTCCCATAGAGTGACAAAAATTTTTAAATTCTTTTTTAAGATATCCATGTGTCCATAAACGATTTAAAACATTTTTTATTGAACATAAAAATACATTTAATGTTATTAATACATCTTGAATACATAAATTTAAAATATGACAGGCATATCTAGTGTGATAAAATTGTCCACCAAATTTGGATTGACAGAGTTTTTAATTCATTTATTGATGTCGTATTTGTACTAGCATTATCAAAACCAATTGTGAAAATTTTTTTAGTCAAAACATATTCTTCTAAAATAATATTTAACATGGTAAAAATATTATGGGCGGTGTGAAAGTCATTAAAAATTCTAAGTACAATAATTCTTTTTTGAATTTTCCATTCATTGTCAATCTAATGGGAAGTAACACACATATAAAAATGATTTTGCCATGCATCACACCAGATATTATAACAAATAGCAATTTTACCATCAAAATTTGCTAATACATTTTTTAAAATTTCTTTTTCTTTTAAATAAATAGATAAGATAGTCCTTTTAAATGTATTCCTAGGTATCTATTTTGCTAAAGGATTTAATGCTTTTTTACAATAGTTATTGTAACATCCCTTCCCGGTCCACCCGTAAACCCGAATGAACCGAACCGATACGCTACAAACTGGTTCACTTATGTCCTGTCATGCTGCTATTATAATGTATATGGAATATAATATCATGCTGATGCTGTTGACATTAAGAATGTATATAATATTTACAAGACATTATACTGGTTTACAAAATGAAATGGGCCCAACTGTGTGCCCTATACATGCCATGAAAAGGATAGACAAAAGATACACATTAAAATGAGTAGCTACCCTGAAGACTGAGTCTTCTACAGATGAACTGCAGCAGTTGTAAGCCGACTCTCTACGGTCCAGCCTCAAAACCTGCGAGTTAAATAGGTAACTCGCTGAGCAAATAAAGCTCAGTGGATATCTCAACTTATAAAGAAACAAATCAGCACATACATATATAGAAATAAGCATGTAAACGCATATGGATAATTAAACATATAAGCACATATAGCATGATACTTGCTGTTTATTATGCTGTATGATTCATGCAATGTTATGTCAAGATATCGGTATGGCTCCATAAGGTTATAGTGAAACCGAAGTGATAAGAAAAACTATATGAAACTGGATGAATACTTTATGCTTGGCTGCTATGGCCCATATATAATCATATCCACTCAACGGCCTGTAGCCGGAGTATCAAACTGTATGGGGTGCAGATCTGCTATCCTATATCGCGACATAGCCTTATCTACATGGTTTCTACCTAACCTCAATGGAGCATAATGTTGGTATGTCAAAAGTATAGCACAACATCATCTTAATAGTTCATAACTTCATAAATCATAATGTTTATTTGATTTCACATCATTTGCATGCTTGCATGTTGTTTTAATACATGTTCTCATGTTGTATTTTGGTGTTCAAATGATTGGAGGCATATAAGTTAAGCAAAGGAATACAATTGCATTAAAAAAGAAGTCCAAAAGTGCATGAAAATACAAGTCGCGAGCGCGCCTTGCAAAGTCGCGAGCGCGTACAGTGCAAAATGCGAGTCAGTGAGTTATCGAGCACAAGTCGCGAGCGCGCAGTGCAAAGTCGCGAGCGCGAGATGTGCAAAATGAGAGTCAGAGAGTTATCGAGCACAAGTCGCGAGCGCGTAGTGCAAAGTCGCGAGCGCGAGATGTGCAAAATGAGAGTCAGAGAGTTTCAGGTGAAATTCGCAAGCTCGTCATGCAATTCGCGCGCGCGCGTCGCGTTTTCCAGCCTGCACAGTCTGTACTCTTTTGGTCATATCTCTCAATATACAACTCCGATTTGGATGATTCAAAAACCCATGTAAAGCTAACACATAGAGGAACAAATAACTCTTCTATGACACTTCCTAATTCCATCATTAAATGGGGTTAAAATCAAGATGAAGTCACTGGTAAAATTTCCAGCAAAACCTGTTTCAGCATAAACTCACTATTTACTTCATTTATTCAATTCCTCCCCTGTTTTCTCACCATTACCAGTCCTCCCACTCAACATGCAGCAATATATTGTCTCATTAGCAACACACCACACAATTTCGCAAGCAAAGAAAATGGTAAATGAAAGGAGATATCAAACCTTCACTCCAAAAAGCTTGAGTTTTTCTTTAGCTTCCTTTTTCTACTACCTTTGAACTCACTTCACCTATAAATAAGAATTCTTATGAATATTCTAAAAATAACACCAAATGATTCAATTATGAACTTCAAGAAGGTTTACTTACTTGGATAGAAGAGAAGGTGAAGTTAAGGCTTAACTACCATGAAAATGGATGGAGAAAGGAAGGAGATGAAGAAGATGAAGATAAAGATGAAAATGGGAAAGTGAAACGATTATCACGGGTAGGCCATCAAAAGTCAAGAAAGTTATGTGAAACTTACTACATGGTACCTCAAGTGGCAAAAGGCTATAACTTAATACCCAAGCTTGATCTTTTAATGCAACTAAATCCTCACCCATATGCTTTGATCTTTTTCTCTCACTCAAGTAAGTCCACTAATAAACCCATTCTACCCCAACCAGGTTTGGTTCAACTCGACTCAACTCGACTACTCCACTCTATGCAAAGACTCGACTCGGTAGGATGTCACAATTCTCCCCTCCTAAATAAAAACTTCATCCCGAAGTTTACCTGTTGTGAACAATTGCGGATACTGTCGTCGCATGGTTTCTTCAGATTCCCAAGTTGCTTCTTCCGTCTTATGATTCCTCCAAAGAACTTTTACCAATGCTATTTTCTTGTTCCGTAATTCTTTAATTTCTCTGGCTAAGATTTGAACTGGTTCTTCTTCATAAGTGAGATCCGACTGAAATTCAATCTCTTCTGGTGATAACACGTGTGATGGGTCTGATCTGTATCTCCTTAACATTGATACGTGAAAGACATTATGAATCCGATCTAAGGTTGAAGGTAACGCTAAGCGATAGGCTAATGGTCCTACACGTTCAACAATCTCGTATGGACCAATGAACCTAGGGCTAAGCTTACCCTTTCGTCCAAACCTTAGGATCTTTTTCCATGGTGAAACTTTCAGAAATACTTTATCACCAACCGAGTACTCAATATCCTTTCTCTTTAAATCCGCATAAGACTTTTGTCGATCACTTGCTTCTTTCAGCCGTTTTCTGATGCTTTCCACTTTCTCTTCTGTTTCTCTAACCAAATCCGGACCCAAAATCTTCTTCTCACTCAGTTCTGTCCAACACACATGTGTCCTATATTGTCTACCATACAATGCTTCATATGGTGCCATCTTAATGCTTGATTGGTAGCTGTTGTTGTAGGCAAATTCCATGAGAGGTACATATTTGTCCCAACTGCCTTCAAATTCTATGACACATGATCTCATCATGTCTTCCAGAATCTGAATGACTCTCTCTGATTGTCCATCTGTTTGAGGATGAAATGCAGTGCTGAAATGTAATTTCGTTCCTAATGCTTCCTGCAGTTTACCCCAGAACTTCGATGTAAACCTTGGATCACGATCAGATATAATGGATGATGGAACTCCATGTAGTCGAACTATTTCTCTAACATACATTTCTGCTAACTTGTCCAGAGAATAATCCATCCTAACTGGTAGAAAGTGTGCGGACTTAGTTAATCTGTCCACAATCACCCATACTGCATCATGCTTCCGCTGCGTCTGAGGTAATCCAGTAACAAAATCCATCGTGATCTAATCCCATTTCCATGTTGGCACTGTTATTGGATGAAGCAACCCAGCTGGCAATTGATGTTCTGCTTTTACTTGTTGACATATTAAACATCTTGTTACAACATTTCCGATATCTTTCTTCATGCCCGGCCACCAATAGCCTTTCTTCAAATCTTGATACATCTTGGTACTACCTGGATGCATTGTGTATGGACTGTTATGAGCTTCATGCAGAATATTTTGTCTAAGCTCCCCTATCTGTGGTACAACGACTCTATCTTCATAAAACAATACTCCACTGTTATCCAATCTGAATTTCCCACCATGATCTTCATGTACTTGTTTCACCCATAGTGCTGTTTGTGCATCTTTCTTCTGTGCTTCTGCAACCTCTTGAACCCAAGATGGCTGTACTTGCATCTGTGCTAGAATAACTCCCTGCTGTTGCAACTCCATGCTAATTCTCATTGCTCTCAAGGCAAATAATGATTTCCGGCTAAGGGCATCAGCTACCACATTAGCTTTGCCCGGATGGTAATTAATGACATAATCATAATTAGCCAGAAGCTGCATCCACTTCCGTTGTCTTGAATTCAAGTCCTTTTGTGTCGGTAAATACTTTAAACTCTAATGATCTGTGTAAATGTAACACTTTTCACCGTACAGATAATGTCGCCATACTTTGAATGCTAGAACAATGGCTGTCAGTTCTAAATCATGGGTTGGATAATTCAATTCATGTGGCTTTAACTATCTGGAAACATAAGCTACCACTTTCCTGTCTTGCATGAGTACACATCCTAACCCAGTATGAGAGGCATCACTGTAAATCTCAAAGTCTTTACCTGACACTGGCTGGGTCAACACGGGTGCTTCAGTCAACTTTTTCTTCAAAGTGTCAAAACTTTGCTGACATCTATCATCCCATTGGAATACAACTGCTTTCTTCAATAATCTTGTTAAAGGTGATGCAATGATGGAGAATCCCTTTACAAACCGTCTGTAATAGCCGGCTAAACCCAGAAAACTTCGAACTTCTGTGACATTTCTGGGTGGTCTCCAATCAACAATAGCTTCAATCTTCTGAGGATCCACTCTGATACCCTCCGATGACACCACATGTCCTAAGAAAGAAACTTCTTCCAGCCAAAACTCACACTTACTGAGCTTGGCATACAACTGTTTATCCCTCAGTGTCTGAAGTACAATCCGCAAATGTTTATCATGTTCAACCTTATCTTTGGAGTAGATCAAAATGTCATCTATAAACACCACCACAAACTGATCTAGATATGAATGAAACACGCGGTTCATGAGATCCATGAAAACCGCCGGTGCATTTGTGAGACCGAATGGCATGACTAAAAATTCATAGTGACCATATCGGGTCCTAAATGCAGTTTTAGCGATATCTTCTTCCTTTATACGCAACTGATAATATCCCGACCTGAGATCTATCTTAGAAAACATGCCTGCACCCTTTAACTGATCAAACAAATCATCGATTCGAGGCAATGGATACTTATTCTTGATTGTCAGTTTGTTCAGTTGTCTGTAGTCAATGCACAATCTGAATGATCCATCTTTCTTCTTTACAAATAATACCGGTGCTCCCCAAGGTGATACACTGGGTTTGATAAAGCCTTTATCCAATAACTCCTGCAGCTGAACCTTTAACTCTTTTAGCTCTGCTGGTGCCATTCTGTAAGGTGCAATTGATACTGGTGCTGCTCCAGGATAGACATCTATGGTAAACTCCACTTCCCTCCTTGGTGGTAACCCTGGTAACTCTTCTGGAAATACATCTGGATAACCACACACTGTTGGTATATCTTGCACTTTTAACTATTCTTTCTCTGCTTGTAATGCACATACCAAGTATGCTTCACAACCCTTCTGAATAAATCTCTTTGCTGCCATGGCTGATATCACATTACCCAGAAAATCTCGCCGCTTCCCAACTACTATAATCTCTTCCCCTGCTGTTGTATATAATGTCACCCTTTTCTTTGCACAATCAACTATAGCCTGATGTCTGGATAGCCAATCCATACCCAGAATCACATCAAATTCTCTAAATGGCAACTCCATCAGATCTCCTGGAAACTCTTTTCCATGAATAACAATTGGACATCCTTCAACCACTGTATGGGTTTTTACTACATCGCCTAGTGGATTAGTAACTACCATACCCTGACTCACATATGCAACTTCTAACCCTTTAACCCAAGGTTAGGTACGCTAATGTATGAATGAGATGATCCAGGATCAATTAAAGCAGAAACTGTATGATCACATAAAGAAAACTCACCAACTAGGACATCTGGAGCTTCCTCCTCTTCCCTGGCTCGCATAGCATAAACCCTGGCTGGACCTCTAGTATCGGGTCTGTCCACAGTCTCTGATTGTTGTCTCTGCCCTCCGGAGGTCTCACCTCTACCTCTGCCTGCTATGAACTGTGTAGGAACTTTTGCCCTCTTCGGACAATCCTTCTTCTGATGGTCTGATGCTCCGCATATCCAACATTTTCCAGTCACCAACCAACAATCTCCACCATGCCGTCTGCCACAATGCGCACAAGGTGGAAAAGTATAACCGGCTGACTCTGCACCTCTACTGGTGCCTCTACCAGTTCCTCTGCCTGAACCTCGCCTACCACCGGCAGAACTAGCCACAACTGATACCGCTGGCATGTTAGCACCCCTAGCTGTGCCTTGGCTAAAGGAAGGTCTAGAACCAGCTGAACTACTAGCACCTCTGAATCTCTTGCTTTCTGACTGATATGTACTGGGTGCACTCTGAGTTTGGTCTCTCCTCTGTTGAGACCGCTGGCGTCTGGTACGCTGACTGGCCTGAATTCACTCTATCTCCTGAGCTGCCTCTACCAAAGCTGAGAACTCTCTGAATCTGGAAGCTACCACTCCCATCTGAATCTCATCGTTCAGGCCTTCCTGAAACTTTTTACACCTCTCGGCTTTTGTAGCCACTATCCCCTTACCATACCTACTGAGCCTGGTAAATTCTCTTTCATATTCTGAAACTGACATTCTGTTCTGTCTAAGATATAAGAATTCCTTCCTTCTAGCATCAAGGTAAGTCTCGGTGATGAACTTTTTCTAGAATTCATCCAAAAAGAATTGCCAAGTACGCTGCTCTGTTGATACTCTCTGCTGAACAGTATTCCACCATATGTATGCTTCATCTATTAGCAATGATGTGGCACAAATCAACTTGTCCTCTGCTGTACACTGTAATTGTTCCAGAACTCTCGATGTCCCATCTAACCAATACTCAGCTATTTCTGGACTATCATCCTTGTTAGCACTGAATTCCTTCGCCCCATATTTTCGAAGCTTCTCCAGTGGGGGCTTTCTTTCTCTTTCTACTACTATTGGTGCTTGCGGTATCACCCCTGCAATCTGTCGAAATGTATCTGCCAGTTGCTTTAACAACACCTCTTGACCTGGTGCTACTGGAGCCTCACCCTCCACTGCTCTAGAGGCGTGTGACTCGCTCTCACCTTCCTGTGACATCCTCCTAAAAGAACAACTGCTTAGTTCATCAGGGTAGTCATGGCATGTACACTATACTGACTTATGCATGCAAGCCCGGGGAAACTAAACCTAGGGCTCTGATACCAAAATTTGTAACATCCCTTCCCGGTCCACCCGTAAACCCGAATGAACCGAACCGAGACGCTACAAACTGGTTCACTTATGTCCTGTCATGCTGCTATTATAATGTATATGGAATATAATATCATGCTAATGCTGTTGACATTAAGAATGTATATAATATTTACAAGACATTATACTGGTTTACAAAATGAAATGGGCCCAACTGTGTGCCCTATACATGCCATGAAAAGGATAGACAAAAGATACACATTAAAATGAGTAGCTACCCTGAAGACTGAGTCTTCTACAGATGAACTGCAGCAGTTGTAAGCCGACTCTCTACGGTCCAGCCTCAAAACCTGCGAGTTAAACAGGTAACTCGCTGAGCAAATAAAGCTCAATGGATATCTCAACTTATAAAGAAACAAATCAGCACATACATATATAGAAATAAGCATGTAAACGCATATGGATAATTAAACATATAAGCACATATAGCATGATACTTGCTGTTTATTATGCTCCATTGAGGTTAGGTAGAAACCATGTAGATAAGGCTATGTCGCGACATAGGATAGCAGATCTGCACCCCATACAGTTTGATACTCCGGCTACAGGCCGTTGAGTGGATATGATTATATATGGGCCATAGCAGCCAAGCATAGGATAGTTCATAACTTCATAAATCATAATGTTTATTTGATTTCACATCATTTGCATGCTTGCATGTTGTTTTAATACATGTTCTCATGTTGTATTTTGGTGTTAAAATGATTGGAGGCATATAAGTTAAGCAAAGGAATACAATTGCATTGAAAAAGAAGTCCAAAAGTGCATGAAAATACAAGTCGCGAGCGCGAGATGTGCAAAGTCGCGAGCGCGTACAGTGCAAAATGAGAGTCAGTGAGTTATCGAGCACAAGTCGCGAGCGCGCAGTGCAAAGTCGCGAGCGCGAGATGTGCAAAATGAGAGTCAGAGAGTTATCGAGCACAAGTCGCGCGCACGCAGTGCAAAGTCGCGAGCGCGAGATGTGCAAAATGAGAGTCAGAGAGTTTCAGGTGAAATTCGCGAGCTCGTCATGCAATTCGCGCGCGCGCGTCGCGTTTTCCAGCCTGCACAGTCTGTACTCTTTTGGTCATATCTCTCAATATACAACTCCGATTTGGATGATTCAAAAACCCATGTAAAGCTAACACATAGAGGAACAAATAACTCTTCTATGAAACTTCCTAATTCCATCATTAAATGGGGTTAAAATCAAGATGAAGTCACTGGTAAAATTTCCAGCAAAACCTGTTTCAGCATAAACTCACTATTTACTTCATTTATTCAATTCCTCCCCTGTTTTCTCACCATTACCAGTCCTCCCACTCAACATGCAGCAATATATTGTCTCATTAGCAACACACCACACAATTTCGCAAGCAAAGAAAATGGTAAATGAAAGGAGATATCAAACCTTCACTCCAAAAAGCTTGAGTTTTTCTTTAGCTTCCTTTTTCTACTACCTTTGAACTCACTTCACCTATAAATAAGAATTCTTATGAATATTCTAAAAATAACACCAAATGATTCAATTATGAACTTCAAGAAGGTTTACTTACTTGGATAAAAGAGAAGGTGAAGTTAAGGCTTAACTACCATGAAAATGGATGGAGAAAGGAAGGAGATGAAGAAGATGAAGATAAAGATGAAAATGGGAAAGTGAAATGATTATCACGGGTAAGCCATCAAAAGTCAAGAAAGTTATGTGAAACTTACTACATGGTACCTCAAGTGGCAAAAGGCTATAACTTAATACCCAAGCTTGATCTTTTAATGCAACTAAATCCTCACCCATATGCTTTGATCTTTTTCTCTCACTCAAGTAAGTCCACTAATAAACCCATTCTACCCCAATCAGGTTTGGTTCAACTCGACTCAACTCGACTACTCGACTCTATGCAAAGACTCGACTCGGTAGGATGTCACAGTTATTAAATCCAATTTTTTCACCAAATGGAAAAGATAATCATTCCATGCAAACTATTTGACCCATTTCAATTTTATTAGTTTCATCACTATATTTAAATAGAGGAGTGTTAGGATCACTATACTTTGACGACGATAATTGAGTTTGAGTTACATCCATTCCTACCTCACTTGGATGATGTGATTTTAAATGCCTATTGAGAGTGTCATAGCCTCCTCCAAGCTTGAATGCATATTCTTTTTTGCAATAATTACATCGAACCACATTGATTTCTCCGTTATCTTGAACAATTTTTGCATAGTGCTTCTTGAAAATATCTAATTTTGGTGGTTTACCTATTGAAATATTAGGAGATATTGCTTCTTGTGGTGGATGACGACGAATATAACGTTCCTCAATTAGAGTTTGATATTAAACTTCATCATTAAATTGTGGTGAAAAATCAATCAATGGATCGATTGAATCAATTTCTTCCACGCTTTGAGCAACTCGTTTTCCCTTGCAGCTTTGTGAATTATGTGCCATGTTTTTAAATGGAATTATGGAAAAAAAATGAATAAATGGAATATGAAATTAATGGAATGAGTTGGAAATTATTATTTCCAAATACTAAGAAAGTTATTTAAAAAAATCAAATGAAGTAAATTTATGAATGGAAAAATTGAGATTAGAAGGAATTTAGAATTGGATGTATGAAAATAAAAAATAAACAATAGATAATTCCAATATTAAGAAAAATAAAGCAATAGAAAAAATAATGAACTATGGAAATTTGAGAGAATTTTGATTGAGAATAAGAGGAGAGTTAGGATATAATTGGTTGTGGAAAAAAAATCATCAACTCATCATATTTATACATAGTTTTCATTTTTTAGTTTCCCCAATTGTCCCTTATAATAGAAAAATAACAACTATATATTTTGGATAATTTAGTAAATTATAATAAATAAACAAATAATTGATTAAAAATGAATAAAATTTATTTACTAAAAATAAAAAAAAATTAAACGTCACCTATCAACTAGCCATTTGTACCATTTTTTTTGTACACATGAAAGTATCAACTATTCATGTAACATTTTTTTTACAAATCAACTATTCATGTAATATTTTTTGTACAAATTAAATCAAATCATGTGTATTTTTTTTTCACCACTTTTTATAAATTATGTACCATTGTGTACTTCTCTTCACCATAAATCAAATCAACTACAATCAAATCGAGCGATATGAATTTTTTTATAAAAAATTTTAAGCTACAAATAATTTTGTTTAGGCGTCCGGTTCGAACCAGATTGGTACCGCCGATTTCGGGCCGATTCAGGTTCATTTTTTAACATTCACATAAATCTTAATCAGCCCTTGAACTGCCGATTCCGGTTCAAAATTTTGGACCATCAATTCTAGTTCATCTACAGTATGGTTCGATTCCGGTTCAGCTTGCCTATGCTTTAATTCCCTTTTCCTCTTTCTTCTAGGATTGTAAAGGAAAAGCAACAGATTGTATATGTTTCTAGGCTTTCTTGCCTCTTGGTACTTTCTGTATCTTTTCTCTACATTTTTTTCTTTTTGGGATTTAAGATTTTTCTAATTTTGCTATATATTTGTATCTTTTTTGTGTTAGCTGAAACTGGTATTTGATCTGACTAAATGTCAGTTTGTATGGTATTGGAATTCTTCATGTCAAGCTAAAAAAAACAAGTTAAGATTCCTGGCTTATCACGAGGTTCATGGGTTTTTATTTTTTATTTATTTAGTTTTTGGTCATTTTCAAAGCTGTTTACTCTTTCAGCTTGTATTAATAAAAAATAGGCGACCTTTAAGAAAATCTCTGCCTGCACTGTAGTTTTTCTTTCTTTTTTAAAATTTTTGTCATTTTTTTGCCTCTCATAAAGATAATTTGGCAAGATTTTCCGTGTCACAGACGGAAGGATATTAGTTTATGGGCCAAAAGAAAAAAAATCTCGAGTTTGTTCTGGGTAAGCAAAGAGCATTTGATCCATTTCCAAAAATTATAACTTTCAATCAAAACCTTTTCAGAATATAAGTGGGTCATGTTGCATGAGTTCCCTTGCATCCTTCTGTTCTATCCCAATCCAAATTCTTTACTGAGTCTTGAACTAAAATGGTATGGCAGCATTTCTATATTATGCATAATTTTTCCTTTTTATTTTTAGTTTGTGTCATAGTGGAGCTTATCTATTCTTTTTCCCATAATGGATGCTTAGAGAAGAAACATGTTTGAATTGACTTCAAACAAGTCTGACCTTTGTCTTGTAGCGAATAACGACCAAGGAGTTGTTAGAATAGGCAAAAATTCTAAATTCCAAAACTGGAAATCAAATAGAAAGTTCAAAAATGACTTTAACAAACACAATCAAATTCCGAGTTACTATGTGTTCTTGAATTGAGTTTAAGAAGGTGATTGCTTGAATATACAAATTAGCTTAAATATTTCAATATTAATATAAAAAATAAATTTTTATGCAAATAAATATGTCTTATAAATATTTTATAATTTTATTTATGTAAGATTTATTCATAAATTATTTAATTTAGCAAAACTGTTGTAAAAAGTTTACTATGTCAAAGTCAATTAGGAGTTCTCCTTTTTTTTTTTTTTTTTTTTTTTTTTTTTGAGGAAAATTAGGAGTTCTCTATTGATAGAGAATTATTTATTTCTCTATTATTTTATCAATAGTTATACTAGTCATATATAAAATCACTATTTTACTAATAAAATTTAAAAATCTTAAAATCATTGTTGCTAGCATGACAATGTGTGAGATTATTGTAAAAAGTGAAGTTTAAGGTTCCATGAGGTGGATTTTCAATTTTCAAGAGTCATACAATTGATTTTAAAATTTACGCCATAAGATTTTTTTCTTTTTTTCAAATTTCGGAGAGTGGATGTGTTCGGCCTCTCTCAACAGGATAACTTTATAGTAACAACAAGGTTAACTAAGATTAAAATAAGTTTGATGTACAATATATACACATAATTTACAATATATGCCTCTGTAATATAGTTCTTCCATTGGAGACACTGATTTTGGATCATATAGCTTGTAGACCAATTTTTGCCGGAGGCTTGTATAGACATAAATTAAGTAGCTGGTGTTTACTTGAAACATGACTAACAATTAACTCCTTTGCCTGCAAACTCTTAAAGAAAGTGACAATCAAGAGATGGAGAGTCGCAGGCCTGATACATTATCAGACCTCCCAATTTTGATAATGAGATGTCAAGATAGATAAATAATCTAGGGACTTTGGCATCCCGCTTAGATTAACAAAATGACAGGTTTGTGCCCTCCAAAATTAGAGACTTAAACTAAATTAGTGTTGGGCCACCCTAAAAAGAAGGAACCGTTCAAAAATTTGCGTATGCCGCTATTTGCAGCAAGCACACGGTATTCTTTAGTAAAAGGCGAAAGAATAGTTCGCTATGTGCTCACAGCGCGACTGCGTGATTTGATGGTGCCATTAACTTGAGTTTTTACATATCGTTTGTTGACTTGTTATTTCTTGCTTTTGAGATATGGGATTTGTTTAGGCACCGAAGTTCACTATGAAAAGGTTTATTATATGTCTATATAGGAGGGAGGAAATGTTTCCGCGTCGGGTTTGGGCTTGAACGCTTTTTGGGCGGGTTGCATGTTATTTGTGGATATAAGGCTTTACTATTTGTTACCAAGGGAAAGTAAAAACTCAAATTTTTGTTTACCTTTGCATTGGCATTGTTATAAAGGAATGGAGTGAATTCCTTTATAGTTGCTGGATTTTGGCTTTCAAGTTCATCATAGATATTTTATTAGTTAAGAGTTACATATCAAGAGTGTAGGTTAAGAAATTTGTTGCGTAGTTCCTTTTTTCTTGAAGGTGTTTTGTTAAGGCCTGAAATTCCAAATCCTAATATGCTTGGAAACTTTTAAGTGGCAGAGAAATGTTAATGCTCCACCAAATGAAGAGACTTAAGAAAAATATATCCAACTTTATAATACTTGATAAAATAAGAGGGCTGGATAAGAAAATTGTCTTCAGTTTGGTCCAAGCCTCTTTGGCTATGGTGGAGCCAATGATTTGATGAATTTAGAAAAGACTCCAAGATGGAACAAAATAACCAACTGAAAACAAGTTAATCCTATTGAAATCACAACAAATAATCAAGATTCCTGTTACACTCACCCAAGATTTAGGAAGACGACTGAGCTGTAGAAGAGATAGGATGAGTAAGATTGTAGCCATTAAGCAATATGGTAAGGTTTGAGCTTTCCATAAGAGATAATTCGAAGAAGTGAGTTTGACAGAGAGATATTGAGTAACATTTAGCAAAAAAAAGATGATGATGAGGAGGGAACTCTGATACCATGTAATGCAAAATTTCCCAAAAAAACACTATTTCCGCTACATTCTTCCTATTAATATTGGATTAAAAAGAGAATAGACTCTGACTGGAGTAAATCGAAGAAGGTAATTTGATGCCATTGCATTTCTTGTCATAGAAAAGTATACTTCGATGTTGTGATATAGATGGTAACTTTATGTTTGAAGTAGAATACATGCTAGACATGGATATTTCTGTTTGTTGGGGTGGAGAATTTGACTAAAGAGATCAATCAAAGATTGGGCTTCTGCTTTTCTCTTTGGCTATTTGTTTCCAAATCTTTTTAAAGTTCTTTGATGATTAGTCTCACTTTGTTCCACATTTTTTAGGCTTAGCTTTACCTATATCATTTAATCAACAGAATAAGACTTAGTTCTATATGGGTTATCATGCAATTTAACCCTTACATGCATAGATCCAACCTAATTGCTTTGTGAACTGGTAGGTTTCCGATAAATTGCAGTCTCATAATTCTAGTTTTAATGGGGACTTGTTTGTTGGATTAATGAAAGATGGATGTCAGATTGGCGGGACGCAGAGAATTACCATAAATCAGATTGAGGTGGCTGAATAATCTGGTTGCAAATGAATTCTATGCTTGGAAACTAACGAATTGCTTGAAAATCCAGAGAATTACCGCTGTATTTTATTTTCTCTGCTGCAACTTTCTGATGCTATTTGATGACATGTATTTTGACCACATAGAATTATCATATGGGAATTCTCCTACTAAAGTTTTGAGCCCAATGCGTTATTTGCCCCGTGAACTTGCACGAAAAAGTCTTTTGCCTTCCATGCTTTCAAAGTAACCTTATGGCACTCTATTTTACTTTTTATAACAATTGCACACCTAGTCAAGAGTAGTAAACTGTTGTGCACAACACGCCAGATGATGTGAAAAATTACAATTCCAAGTTACAATCAATTTTTCCCACATAGGATTATCATATGGGAATTCTCCTACTAAAGTTTTGAGCCCAATGCGTTATTTGCCCCGTGAACTTACACAAAAAAGTCTTTTGCCTTCCGTGCATTCAAAGTAATCTTATGGCACTCTATTTTACTTTTTATAACAATTGCACACCTAGTCAAGAGTAGTAAACTGTTGTGCACAACACGCCAGATGATGTGAAAAATTACAATTCCAAGTTACAATCAATTTTGCCCACATAGGATTATCATATGGGAATTCTCCTACTAAAGTTTTGAGCCCAATGAGTTATTTGCCCCGTGAACTTGCACGAAAAAGTCTTTTGCCTTCCGTGCTTTCAAAGTAACCTTATGGCACTCTATTTTACTTTATATAACAATTGCACACCTAGTCAAGAGTAGTAAACTGTTGTGCACAACACGCCAGATGATGTGAAAAATTACAATTCCAAGTTACAATCAATTTTGCCACGTTGAATATGCAATAAAAAAATTCACGAATTGAGCCAAATCAAATCTAAATTGAGCAAATCAAATCTAAATTGAACCAAATCAACAACTAACCCAAAATCCCTTCTCCCCCTTCCTGATTGCACCACAGCCCCCTCTTCTATCCCGTTCGTTTTTCGTTCACCGAAGCTCACAGCTTTGCTAATCTGACCACCTCAAAACACCAGCAACACCTCTGGCCACCGCTTTCTGCCTTCGTTCTTGTTCAGAGCAGCCTAACGAGAGAGACAGAGGGGCTTGTCGATTGAGATAACCCCCTTTCTCCTTTCTTTTGGCGTTTCCGGTGACCTAATCAGTAATCGGCCTACCAGAGCTTCTTATCGTAATTCCTCCGCCGCTCACTCCATCTCCAGTCTCTCTCTTTCTCTTCCAGCGAGTGTAGAAAGAAGCGAGTCAAAGTCTTGCTTTTCCCCTTCAACATTACTCTCTGCTTCTCTAGCAAGATCGGCCACAAGCTGGCGGGACTAGTCAAGGGTCGGCCGATTACACCCTCCCGGCGTCCCTAATAACTTCAACCGCCACCGCTCTCATCAACTCCAGCCACCACAATAGAGAGATTAGATTGATTTAGTTTGGGAATAACTCAAATCCAGCATGAATTTGAAGAAAGAAAATAGGATGAGAAAGAAAAAAAATAAATTTAATAATATTCTAATTAACTTTGCACTAAAAAATATTTTGTTAATGAATATTCTATTTTTTTTTTTGGTAATATTCTTAAGTTTAATATTTTTTTAAAACTTTACAACAACACTATTCACCTTTATATTCTTCTAAAATTAATAAATTTTAAATTTTAAATTTATTTCAAAAATAGAAAATTCATTACAAATGGTTTTTATATAAAATTTATTTCTGAATTAATTTATAGCAAACGGAGCCTAATACAGCTCCTAACAGCATCCACGGCAAAAAAATACAGCTTACTTTTAGGGTGGTGTTACCAATATGCTCTAATCCATGGCAATAAATTACGGTAATAAATTACATAACAAACTAGTTATTCATTTAAGGGTATGGAAAAAGTAGGATTAATATATTAGAATACTCTAAATTTTGTAGGTTTCTATAATTTTAACTTATTTTGATCTTTTTGCAAATTTTTTCAACCTTTTATAGTAATAATACCATCAAGTTCAATTAAGGATAGAATTGTAAATTAAAAAAAAAACATATTTTCGTCATTTCTTAAATCATCATGTGACATTTATAAAAATTTTAAAAATATTCAATTGATGTTGCATAGATTAAATTTTAATTTTTGAAATATATGTGCTAATTAATAATTAATATTTAATGATATAAATTTTTGTTACTAAAAATTCCCGAAAAATGGCATAAAAATTATATAATCTAATGAAATATAGCTTTTAAATTACGTATTTTTTCATATTATTTATATTTTTTGGATGAACAAATGCCTAATTGTTCTAAATGATAATATAGAAAAATTATATTCATCTAATAAAAAACAAATAAATAACCTCTTGATTGTTTTAATTGCACGTTTCAAATATCATATTTTTAAAATCTATGAATGTATCGCCCACTAGATATGAATGTAATTTAATACTTAAAAGGCATTTAGAATTTCATTTTTAATATTAATTTAAAAAATAATGAAAATATTTTTTTATTTGTAATTCTATCCTTAATTGAAAGTTAGGTTATTATAAGGGATATTGTACTAAATGTCAGTTTTAAAAAAAAAAAAATGTCAGTTTGATTTTGAGATTTAAATTATTGTTATTTATGGTATATGTCTTTTTTTTAGGGCGCTACAAAATAGAATAGTTCAGTGTTTATTTTTTTTCAATGTTTTCTTTTCTTCTTTTCCTCTCTTTTTGTGATGCCCTTAATAGAATCATTTTTTTTTTTTTTAAGTCTTTGAAACTTATTCAGCCGCTGTTCGAGTAATTTGAGAAATTAATATTCGCTCCGCAAGTATACGAATCATACAAGTAGTAAAAAGATTATCATTCCACAGAGATTGGGGAATATGCTATTAATTTTCTATGCTTGATAATTATTAGGAAGACCGAAAAAAGTGTAATTGATTTACACTAAGTTGCAGTTAAATTAAACAAATTCAAATTAAAATTAGCAAATGGAGACAATCAAAAGTAAATTCAAGCAAATAATTGTTGAGATAGTCTAGCTATGGGATCTTTATTAATTCTCAGTGCAAACCATGAATAGTTGATTTATAGAGTCCAAATTTCTCTCTCGAGTTTAAATGGACTGTTAAAACCACACGACATCTACTCTTGTAGCCTGAAGGAGAACTACCCTAGGGTATCCATATTCCTCACTCGAGTTTAAGTGGGATGTTAAAGTCATGCGACATCTACTCTCATAGCTTAACACAATTAAAACTCATTAAGCCGGTGTTAAATTCTTTTTACCCTCAGAGAACTTAGCATATCTCTAGGTTTAAAATTCTAGGTTTAATATGTGGGATCCAATCTAATTTATCAATCTCTCAATCTATTCAAACAGATCTAAAATCATGCAAATATAGGTACCCACATATTCACAAGCATTAAGTTTAAACATATTAATCAGGAATTTAAGCATTTAAACACAAATCAAACTATTCAAAGTTGCATTTTAAATTAATAGATAAATCACATAACTAGATTTGAATATTTAGCCTAGCATTATTACAAATATATTAATCAAAATAAAATACCCAAAAGGGATAAAAGGCATAAATAACAAACTTTAGGTTTATGTCGTTGGTTGACCGCGGTGCCCACGTCCCGAGCTCTTCAAAAAATCCTTCTCTCCTTTTGTGATGTAGTAACATTAGTGCTAAAAGCTACTGACTCTCTCTCCTATATTTTTTTTTTTGCTGAATTCTTTTGACTGGCTGCTCCTTGTTCTCATACATGGTAACAAGTGCCCTAAGAGAGTCACCTTTACAACTCCTTTCTTTGCTCCTTATATAGGTTCTTTGCTCAGCTTCCATTGGTCCACATCACACACACTACTTGCAAAGATTGCATTTAGAAAGTTGTCTCCACCACCCAAAGAAATGATAAAAGTGTGACATTCCAACCCGGCAAAACGATCTTAAGAAGGCGGGTAGAGCAAAGCTCCTGGCTAGCTTCTAGGATAGCAGGCTAGCTACTAGGATAGCAGGCTAGCTACGGTAGTGCAATGCAGGACATAGGAATGAATCAAATCATATATCGAAAAGAGAGGAGCTAATCATTAGAGGCGCCTTTTGGTGGCATGGCTGGAGAGTTGGAAGAACTCCAAGGTTAAGCGTGCTTGCTTAACAGAAATCCTAAGATGGGTGATCTCCTAGGAAGTTTCCTATTTTACCTGTGGGATAAAATCGTGCGAGTCTTGTCAGTCCTGTATGGAGGATTTGGCTTTGATCCAAAGCAGACAATTCCTCTGGTGATTAGAGTCGGGCGTGACAATTATATTTTCTTATTCTTTATGCTCTTCCACGGTTGCATTTTTTTTATTCACAAGGTTTATTGATTTCATTTTTTGATTATGTTTTTCAGTTGCCGTTTCTTATTGTAAATAATTATTTTCATTTTTCATTTTGTCATTTTTGTTCTGCGATTTCATTTTTGTATAAATGTATCAGCGGCTTAATGCTAGCCGGAAAACTGTCACCGCCATGGATGTTGTTTATGTTTTAAGGAGACAAGGTAGTACTCTCGATTCTATTTAGTGTTATATATATATATATATATATATATATATATATATATATATATATATATATATATATATATATATATATATATAAAATTGGTTTTACATATGTATATATATACTGTATATATCTTATATAGACCATATATACTATGTATATATCGTATATATGTATGTATACCGTATACATCTTATATACTATATATACCTTGAATATACCATATATATGTATAGACTGTATTTATCGTTGCTGTTGTTGTCGTTGCCATTCCTTTTGTAGGTTTTTGTAATTTCAACTTATTTTAATTTTTTTGCCAATTTTACTCTAATTTCAACCTTTTGTAGTAATAGTACCATCAAGTTCAATTAAGGATGGAGTCATAAATAAAAAATATATATTTTCATCATTTCTTAAATCACCATATGACAATTATAAAAATTTTCAAAATAAAAATTTTAAAAATTTTGATTAATCTATTCAATTGATGTTGCATAGATTAAATTTTAATTCTTGAAATAAATGTGCTAATTAATGATTCAATATTTAATGATATAAATTTATGTTACTAAAAAATCCCGAAACATGGCATAAAAATTATATAATCTAGTGAAATATAGCTTTTAAATTACGTATGTTTTCATCCTAAAAATATATTATTTATATTTTTAGGATGAAAAAAATGCCTACTTGTTCTAAATGATAGTATAGACAAATTATATTCATCTAATAAAAAATAAATAAATAACTTCTTAATTATTTTAATTGCACGTTTCAAATATCATATTTTTAAAATCTATACACGTGTCGCCCACTAGATGTGAATGTAATTGAATATTTAAAGGATATTTAGAATTTCATTTTTAATATTAATTTTAGAAAAATAATGAAAATATTTTTTTTATTTACAATTCTATCCTTAATTGAAAGTTAGGGTATTATAAGGGATATTGTTCGAAATGTCAGTTTCTAAAAAAAAGTCAGATTGACTTTGAGATTTAAATTATTGTTATTTACAATATGCATTTACTATTGTGTCCTTTTTTTTGTTAGGCGCTATAAAATAGAATATTTCAGTGTTTCATTTTTTTCAATGTTTCCTTTTCTTCAATTCCTTTCTTTTTGTGTTTCATTAATAGAATTGTTTTTTAAGTCTTTGAAACTTATTCGGCTGTCATTATACTTTCTTATTCTTTCTGCTCTTCCACGGTTGCGTTTTTTCATTCACAAGGTTTATTGATTTCATTTTTTGATTATGTTTTTTAGATGCCGTTTCTTATTGTAAATAATTGTTTTCATTTTTTATTTTGCGATTTCATTTTTTTATAAAAATATCAATGGCTTAATGCTTACCAGAAAACTGTTACTGTGATGGATATTGTTTATATTTTAAAGAGACAATGTAGTAGTCTCGATTTTATTTGAATTAATACTGATACAGTGTGTGTGTATATTGTATTTAATTGGTTTTACCTATGTGTGTGTGTATATATATATATATATATATATATATATATATATTTTATATATACCATATATATTATGTATATACCATATACATGTATGTATACCGTACATGTCTTATATATTGTATATACCTCATATATACCATATATATGTATATACTGTATTTACCATTGTTGTTGCCCGTCGCCGTTGCCGTTTCTCTCTTGTGCCTTTCTATTTTTTTTAGGGTGCTACAAAATAGAATATTTCATTGTTTCTTTTTTTCTCAATGTTTCCTTTTTTCAATATTTCCTTTTTTTTTCTTTCTATTTTTTTTTGTGTTTCCTTTTCTTAAATGTTTTTTTTTTCGTATTTATAATTTTATTCACGAGTTAAAACGAGTAAGCTTTCTAGATAAATTAAGAATTTATAATTTCATCACGAAAGTTTTAATCAAGAATTCACATTCCCCTAAATTAGGCCATAACCTAAATAGTAAATCATTTTTGGTTTTGAAACTATTTGGCTTTCTAAAACCATAATTTTGGGGAGACCTTACAAATATAAATTTGCTAAGATACCTAAATTCACAATAGCCAACTATTTCCCCAAAGGTAAATAGTGAGAAAGCTAGTTGAAAAGTATTCTACCAAACTTCCATTTGACAATTGTTCTTCATTTTGACCATCCATTGAATTCAATTCCATCCAAGTAAAATTACTTGCTTACTGTTAAATTATCTATTCTTAGTTACAGGCTCTTCTTTATTGCAAGAAAATAATTTTTCCAAAATGGGTTTCAAACACCTCCTATATATACGTGTCTAAGATCTCTAAATACACACACAGATCAAAGGAACCAGTGAAAAGAAATCATTTGCCATGGCTTCTTCTTCTTCTTCTACCAAATCAATTTTCAGTCCATCTTTTGCCATCTCCTCTTCAAACTCTTCTCGATCATCTTCAACATTGTTTCTCCACAATCACACCACTTCCATTCCCAATATCTCCCTTAAAGCATCGCGTTCTGAGTCGCGCTGCTATTCTTTATTAACTAACAACGCAATAGTCGAATCAATTTCTGAAGCATCTAGAAAACTACAGACGACAGTTCTCGGCGAAGAAAAACCCACTATCTTAGTTTCCGAGAAACTGGGAGAAGCTGGTTTGGAGCTTCTACGTAGTATTGGGAATGTGGAGTGTTGCTATGATCTTTCGAGCGAAGATCTTTGCAAGAAGATCAAAGAATGTGATGCCTTGATTGTGAGGAGCGGGACGAAGGTGAGTAAGGAGGTGTTTGAGGCGGGGAAAGGGAGGTTGAAGGTGGTGGGAAGAGCAGGTGTTGGGATAGATAATGTGGATCTGAGAGCTGCTACTGAATTAGGTTGTTTAGTGGTTAATGCTCCTACTGCCAATACTATTGCAGCTGCAGAGCATGGGATCGCCTTGCTTACTGCCATGGCTCGAAATGTTGCACAGGCAGATGCCTCCATGAAAGCTGGTATGGAAAATTACGTACTCTTTTTATCTTTATTATTATTATTATTATTACTTTTAGTTTTTGGATTGATCAACCATGTTCTTATCAAAACTCACGGTAGGAATTATAGAATTGCATATATATTACACATTTGAAAGAATAAAAATGATAATTTTTGGGTCAATTATTAACATTTAAAGGTAAAGTTATTAGATGAATGGCGCACAATTATTAAAATTTGAAACATCATTTGCTCATAAAAAGAGAGATGAGATGACAAGAGTTCTTAAATAGAGTTTTTAAATTCGAACACTAGATATAAAATTCCTTTAAATATTTAGAAGAGAGCATTTTACCCTAATTAGTCAAACTAGTAAATTTTTTATATAAATTGTTAAAACTAAAAGAAGAAACTTTGAAACATTAGTTTGAGAGACAAAACTTTTTTCTTCTTCAATCTGATCATTTTTAAGATTCTGGAGCAAAAAAGTCACTGGAAGTTCTAACATAAATAACTATATCACTCATATGATTCGAGTAAAAAGAACATGAAGTCCACGTACGTTTTTCGAACCCACATGTTTTTTATAAGCCATTTACATGGATGAGTTAGCAGTTCATATCAACAATTTAAAAGAATCTCATTAAACTTGGTCAAATTGAAAAAGAAAAAGAAAAAGAAAAAGAAAAAGAAAAGGAGAGAGATTTAATAATGCATCTACAAAAAAAAAAAAAAAAAAAATCTTTTTTATCAAATTATATATAGAAAATCATTTTAAAAATCTGAGCGTTAAAGTTAAAATATATTAGAAAAAAAAAAATCCAGAGTGATAGATTTTCTTTGAAGCGTTGGGTTTGGTAAAGAGATAAGTTTTATTTTGTTTGGTAGAGACTGAAAATAACCTGTAAAAATCTGAGAGACAAGTCATATTCAGAATAGTATGAAGGAGGTCCATGAAGGACATGGTTAGGTGTGGATGAGTTACTTGGGGACTGGGGTATCCTTTTTTTCTACCTTCGTTGTCCCTACACTACACACAATACGTCTTGGTATTGAAAAAGAAAAAATAATTAAATAATTAAAACTATGTTAAGTCATTTTCAAATAATTAAAACTCGTTTAAAAAAAAAGTCTGAATCATAAAAGTTGATTAAGAAATGGTGGGACCCATTGCAGTTGGAAGGGTGTCCCATAATAATAAATATAATATAATAAATGGGGAACTCATCTAGTCGATTTCCCGCTTCCTTCCTACTTTGAGGTTTGTTGTGTTGTCTTGTTGCTTTTCAGTTTCAATAAAAAAAATTGAATGATTGGATCCTTTTTCCACCGACGAGTAATCATCCTTCACATGATTCATGTGGTCCTTTCTGTCTCTGTCACTAATATATTTTATAATAGAATATCTGAAATTAATATTTTATGTAATTTTTAATTTAATTCGTAAAATTTTTAAATCAACTCATTTGGTTCAAAATGGTTTATTTCCTGGAAAATTACAATTTGAATGTATTTGGTATAAATGGTTCACAATTAAAATTCTTTTTTTTATTTAATCTTCATACTTCCATGAATTAATTGAGTTGATTTATATATATATTAAAAAATTTTAATTAATCTGTGAATTAAATTAAAAATAAGGAACAAAATACCAATTAATCAATCCATGTTGGATTAAGAATGGGTAAGTTAAATTTGAACAGGGAAATGGCAGAGAAGCAAGTACGTGGGTGTATCTTTAGTTGGAAAGACACTAGCAGTAATGGGATTTGGGAAAGTGGGAACAGAAGTGGCAAGACGTGCAAAAGGATTAGGAATGAATGTGATAGCTCATGACCCATATGCTGCGGCTGATAGAGCTCGTGCCACTGGAGTTGAGTTAGTCTCTTTCGAGGAAGCCATTTCCTCTGCTGATTTCATTTCTCTCCACATGCCTCTCACTCCCACCACTCAAAATATATTCAGTGATGATGCTTTTCAGAAGATGAAGAATGGAGTTCGCATCATTAATGTTGCTAGAGGTGGTGTTATTGATGAAGATGCTTTGCTTAGAGCCCTTGATTCTGGTAAAGTTGCTCAGGTATATTTATATATTTATTTTACTTAATTTTCTTTATTCTTAGGTTTCAAATATTGAAATAATGCTTCCAATTTGTTCGCAACATATAATTCATTTAAAACTAAACTTTTGAATTTCAATTAGAAGATCAATTTGACTCATTTCTGGCTAAACAAAGCATATAAGAGACAGATACTAGGAAAAGCAGGCCAAATACATAAATATACTCATGTGCTTTACAGAAAAAACTGTGTGGCACTCCAAATTTTGTGATTGACCTATTATATTTTTGAAGTTAAGGATTTTACTAACATTATATCCCTCTCCAAGCAAGCAATAATATATTTTTTTTTTTTTGTTTTTGATATTTATATATAAGATATTCACTTACTGTGTGGTTAGTATAATCTTTAGAATAATAATTTTTACATTTTTCAACTATCTATAAATGTAAATATCTTATTTATTTTCATTAAGCGACTTGGTCAACGCCTGTTAAGTTTCATTCGAAAGCTTAAACAGACCACACTTGCTTAATGGGCCTAATTGATTATTAAAAACCTGTTAGATTTCATCTAAAAGCTTAGCTTTTTGTAAACTGTACCGTAGGATCAAGCTCATAGTCTAATTTGAGCATTATTTTTAAAAATATTTCATATTGTGTTAAATATATTAATTTATTAAACTCATTTAACAGGCAGCTTTGGACGTGTTCGTAGAGGAACCACCATCAAAAGATAGCAAATTAGTGCAACATGAGAATGTTATTGCCACACCTCATCTTGGAGCTAGCACTAAAGAAGCACAAGAAGGTGTAGCAATTGAAATAGCTGAGGCTGTTATGGGAGCTTTGAATGGTGAACTTTCTGCTACTGCTGTAAATGCACCGATGGTTCCTTCTGAAGTTTTATCAGAACTATCCCCTTACGTACTTCTTGCTGAGAAGCTTGGCAGACTAGCTGTACAATTGGTAGGTGGAGGCAACAATGGAATCCAGTCAGTTAAAGTTGCTTACAAAACAGCTCGAAACCCAGATGACTTGGACACGAGACTTCTTAGAGCAATGATCACTAAAGGCATAATTGAACCTATATCAGATGCATATATAAATCTTGTCAATGCAGATTTCATTGCGAAGGAGAAAGGTCTACGAATTAGCGAAGAACGGGTAGTTGTTGAAACATCTCTTGAGTTTCCAATTCACTCAATTCAAGTACAGATAGCAAATGTGGACTCAAAATTTGCAAGTGCAATTTGTGAGAGTGGTCAAATAAGCATTGAAGGAAGAGTGAAATATGGGATTCCCCATTTAACTAGAGTGGGTTCATTTGCTGTGGATGTGAGTCTTGAAGGGAATCTGATTTTGTGCAAACAAGTAGATCAACCAGG
Organism: Jatropha curcas; assembly: GCF_041381405.1. Classification (NCBI taxonomy): domain Eukaryota; kingdom Viridiplantae; phylum Streptophyta; class Magnoliopsida; order Malpighiales; family Euphorbiaceae; genus Jatropha; species Jatropha curcas. The sequence continues at coordinate 25,619,284 of NC_143160.1, read as the reverse complement.
CATGATTGGTGAAGTTGGACACATTTTGGGTGGACATAATGTTAATGTAAGCTTTATGAGTGTTGGAAGAACCTTTAAGAGGAAAGAGGCTATTATGGCAATTGGGGTTGATGAAGAACCTAATAAAGATGCTCTGCATAAAATAGGAGAGGTGTCTGCTATTCAAGAGTTTGTGTTTCTTAAGTTGTAGTTAATCTCACTCTTTCTTGGGATGAGATTAATTAAAGAATAAATTAAGGATATGCTTAGCAACAAAAGACATTAATTAGTTTGTAATAAGTTCACCTAATATTATATTAATGTTATGTTAAGTGTGTTTGTGTTCATTAGGAAGCCAAACCATTTTAATTAGTTAGCATCTAGATTCTTACTTGTAGATTAATGGGACTAAAAAATCTGGTTGTTCAATACTAAATTAATGTTATAAGAATCTTAAGGATTAAATTGAATAAATCCAATTTTTTTAATGAGCTTGTCGATATATATATGTGTGTGTGTGTGTGTGTGTGTGTGTGTGTGTGTGTGTGTGTGTGTTTGTGTGTGTGTAGGGCTGTAAAGGAATCGAGTCAAGCCGAACTTTGAGTCGTTCAGATTTGGTTTGCGAAATTCTAATGTGAGCTCGAGTTTGGCTTGAGCTCGATTTGAGCTTTTATATTGAAGCTCGAGTTCGGCTCATTTTGAAAATTTATAGATCAAGCTCGGCTTGAGCTCGATTCGTTTGAATTTCATTTATGTAACAAATGAGCTCAGCTCATTTAGTAGCTGATGTACATTAGCTCGAGTTCGAGCTCGAATTCAAGCTTGGTAAAAGATCGAGTACAAGCTCGAGTTTGAGCTCGTTCAGAGCTTGTTAATTTCTACACTCAGTCCCTATTTTCAAATGCTCAACAATCCAATAATTCTACAACTTAAATAAAATATAAATCTATGCCAAATAATATGTTACAATGATACATATCAAATTAAATTAAATAGTTCTAGTTTATACATAATCTTAAATTGCTAATTTATCACTGAAACCATGAAATATATGCTTCCTCTCCATCACAAAAAGCGGAGAACATAGCCACACTTTCCCATCTACAAAAAGATCAAATCAACATATAATTAGAGAATGCAATCAATTAATTTATTAACTTCTATCATAGTAGATATTGAATTTTTATCAATTAATTACATATAAGATTGTAAACATATAATTTAATTTAGTTTGCAATTGCACACATTATTTCTTTGATGCATAAAATTAAACCTGTGACATCCTACTGAATCGAGTTATTGCATTTAGTGAGTCGAGTCGAGTCGGAATGAACCAGAACCCGGTTCGAGCCATACAAATTAAATAAATAAAAGAATTGGACTTAATTGAATGAAACATAAAGATGTAGACTCAATTGAAATAAAAGTATAAGGATAAGGACCTAATTGAAATAAAGTATAAAGTTTAGGTATTAAATGGTAAAATATTGAAAATTTAGGTACTATTTAGTAAATTTTTAACATACTAGAAGATATATTTGGAGGTTACCCGAAAATTTCATTCACTTTACCTTCTCCATCTTCTCCTAAATCTTCCTCCATTTTCTACCTTAATATTCAACCTTTCAAGCATTAAATTCAACCTATAACTCTATCCAAGTAAGTTGAATTTCTTGAATTTCATAATTTAGTGAGATTTTGGATGATTAATAAGATGTTATTATGTATAGGAGAGGTGAGCTCAAAGTGAGAAGAAAAAGGAAGCTAAGAAGAAGGTTTAAAGCTTTCTGGTTGAAGGTTTGATATCTCTTTTAGTTTAACAAATTTTCTTGCATGAGACTATGTGTAGTGTGATGATAGTGATAAGATATGTTGTTGAATGTTGAGTAATAGGTCTGAGAATGTTGATTAAGCATAGGATGCATTGAATAAATGAATTGGATATTGATTTCATGCTGAAACAGGTTTATTGGAAAACTGACCAGTAACTTCAACCTGAATTTGAACTTTTTTACAATGGAAATAGGAAGTGGTATAGAAGAGTTATTTGTTCCCTTATGTTTTAACTGTCTATGAGCTTTGGAATCACCTAAATTGGACTTATAAATTGAAAGATATGCCCAAAATAGTACAAACTGTGCAGGTTGGAAATCAAAATCTGGGCGGACTGGAAGGTGCTACTTTAGCTTAATATTTGACTACTTTACCAACATATTTCAAAGATGTAATATAAGACATATTTGTACTCTAATGTGTTAGCTAATCATAGAATTTAGAATCACCTAAATTGGCCTTATAAAGTGAGAGATATGACCAAAATGGTAAAAACTGTGTAGGCTAAAAACCAACAGCTGGGCAGACTGGAAGTTGCTACTTTAATTCAATATTTCACTATTTTACCAACATATTTCAGAGAGGTGGTAGAAGACATATTTGTACCCTAATGTGTTAGCTAACCATAGAATTTATAATCACCTAATTTTGCATTATAAATTGAGAGATATGATCAAAATGGTACAAACTGTGCAGGATAGAAACCAACAGTTGGGCAGACTAGAAGTTGCTACTTTAATTCAATATTTGACTACTTTACCAATATATTTCAGAGAGGTGACAAAAGACATATTTGTATCCTAATGTGTTAGCTAACCATAGACTTTAGAATGACCTAAATTGGAGTTAAGAAGAAAGAGTTATGCTAGAATTTGTGAAACATGTACAGGCTGCCCTGGCATATTTTAAGGCTACATTAGAAGTGCTGTTGCAATGCATATGTAGATTCATTCAGCCTAAGATTAATACTTAAATTAAAATAAAAAATTTCCTTAATCTGAATGTTCTAAATTAAGTTACATAAAGATTAGTAAGAGTTGCGTTGCGGGTGCAACAGTTAGATTAATTTTATGCAAGTTACTTTACAAGTTATCAATTGTTTGCATTATTACTCATTCTCTATTACTTGTAGTTGTCTATGAAATCCTTTTAAAGCATGAAATAGGTTAGCAACGTATAGAATGAGACAGCATATAAGTAAACAGTATGGTTTATGCATTTTATATATGTTCCACTGAGGTTAGGTAGAAACCATGTAGATAAGGCTATGTCGCGACATAGGATAGCAGATTTGCGTCCCATATAGTTTGGTACTTCGGCTACAGGCCATTGAGTGGATATGATTTATATACGGGTCATAGCAGCCCAGCCATACAATATCATCCAGTTTCATACAGTCCTTCTTATCACTTCGGTTTCACTATAACCTTATGGAGCCATACAGTTATGAAATTGCGTTATTTATAAATTATACGATATTTAATAAAAATTGCATAATTCATACAGCATAATGAACAGCAGGTAAGACCATGAAAGTATAGTGATATTTGTGCTTACATGCTTATTTATTTAATTCTTATTAAGTTGAGATATCCACTGAGCTTTATTTGCTCAGCGAATTACATGTTTTAACTCACAGGTTTTGGGTCTGGACCGTAGAGAGTCATCTTTACAACTGCTGCAGTTCATCTTTTGAAGACCCAGTCTTCAGGGTAACTACTCATTTTGATATTTTGGTTCTGTGGCATGTACACGGCACATAGTTGGGCCCATTTCATTTTGGAAAATAGTGTAATGCCTTGTATATATTAAATAAATGTTTGTATATAAATGATGTGTAAAGCAACAACATGACATAATATTTAGCATACAGGATGATATTAGCACGACAGGATATAGGTTCAACCAGATTGTAGCGTCTCGGCTCGGTTTATTCGGATTCACGAGTGGATCGGGAAGGGATGTTACAAAACCATATTAATCTTTGATGAAGATTATACCTGAAAAATGGATTTGCAAACTATATTACTATAGTAATGAAATCTCTTGAATATCCTCATTGTCCTACTTTAGTAACACACAATTAAAAATTAATTAATTAATGCTACGATATTAATAATTCATATTCAACATTGAAATATAATGGTTAGTGTACTTACTTTTTTTTTTGCTCTTTATTCCATATAACGCTCGCAACTAGTCAGACTCACAAGTTAAAATGTGAACAGTATTTACTGTCAAAGATGATCTATATGGATCAACAACTCTACCTCCAACACTAAAAGCTGATTTACTAGCTACAGTTGTGATGGGTATTGAAAGTATGTCATGTGCTACCTTTGATAAAATTCTGAATTTTATGTTGCTCACCTTCAATCATTCTAATGCATCAAATGTTTCATCATCTTCACAAATATGAACTCCTTCCAAATACACATCTAATTCAGACTTTACCTGATCTACAATAGTATCAATAGTTCTAGTTTGACTATAGAACCTCTTTGCTCCCCCATTAACCTTCCCTTTAACGCTTGCAACCAATCAGACCCACAAGTTAAAACGTGAATAGCATTTACTGCCAAAGATGATCTATATGGATGAACAACTCTACCTCCAGCGCTAAAAGCTGATTCACTAACTACAATTGTGATGAGTATTGAAAGTATGTCATGTGCTACCTTTGATAAAATTCTAAATTTTATGTTGTTCACCTTCCATCATTCTAATGCATCAAATGTTTCATCATCTTCACAAACATGAACTCCTTCCAACTACACATCTAATTCAGACTTTACCTGATCTACAATAGTATCAACAGTTCTAGTTTGACTATAGAATCTCTTTGCTCCCCCATTAACCTTCCCTTTCCCAGCATTGGAACCAAATCATTCTCTTTGATTTTCACTATCAATATCTTGATCAATCCCAATATTTTTTTCTTTATATGCTTCAACATACTCATTGTTAAGCATATTTAAAGTCTCTCGAATTGTAATCTTATACTCGATAGTATCACATCGCTTTGATTTTAGCTCTTGGATCCAATATAGCCGCTATAAATATCAACAAATTACAATTATCCCAGTACTTCTCAAATTTATCATTCATCTTGTCAACCATGCCTTTCATGTAAATATTTCTATTTGCATGTGCTTCATTCAATAATTTCTTAATATTGTAAAACTCAAGAAGAAATAAATTTGAAGTTGGGTATTCAGTACCTGAAATGATATTGGTTACCTCATTAAGTTCTTGCAGAAAAGAGCAAACTTCTTTAACTTTCTCCAATCTTTCACACTAGGCAAGTAAATGTAACTTGGATCTCTTTCAGCATATCGAGGAAAAACATCCTTAAATTCTAATGAAGTAGATAACATGAAATATGTTACATTCCATCTTCTGCCACAATCCAAAATAAGCTTCTTTGAAGGCAATTTTGATTGTTTTGCAATTTCACCAAAAATCAAACGAAGACTCTCAGCTTTTGTAATATGCTTTAAACTTTCACGCACATTATGAACTATATCATTTATCTCAGATAACCCATCTTGTACTACTAAATTCAAGATATGTGCACAACACCTCATATGAAATAATTTACCATTAAGTGCAAGAGAATTCTTATAAGTAAGGTTATCTTTCTGTAACACCCCTTCTCGGTCCACCCGTAAACCCGAATGAACCGGACCGAGACGCTACAAACTGGTTGACTGTATGGCCTGACATACTGAAATCATAATGTATGTTGAATATAATAGCATGCTGATACTGTATACAAAAATAATGTACTTTATATTTACAAAACATGATACTAGTTTACAAAATGAAATGGGCCCAACTGTGTGCCCTGTACATGCCATAAAAAGGATAAACAAAAATACACATCCGTATGAGTAGCTACCCTGAAGACTGAGTCTTCTATAGATGAACTGCAGCAGTTGTAAGCTGACTCTCTACTGTCCAATCTCAAAACCTGCGAGTTAAACAGGTAACTCGCTGAGCAAAGAAAGCTCAGTGGATATCTCAACAGATAAAGAAACAAATAAACACATACATGTATAGAAAGAACCATGTAAACACATATGGCACACATAAGCACACACATCATGATACTTTAATTATCTTTTGTACTGTTTATAATACTGTATAACTCATGAAATGTTATGTCAAGATATCTGTATGGCTCCATAAGGTTATAGTGAAACCGAAGTGATAAGAAAAACTGTATGAAACTGGATGAATACTGTATGCTTGGCTGCTATGGCCTGTATAATCATATCCACTCAACGGCCTGTAGCCGGAGTATCCAACTGTATGAGGTGCAGATCTGCTATCCTATCTCGCTACATAGCCTTATCTACATGGTTTCTACCTAACCTCAATGGAGCAAAATGTTGGTATGTCAATAATATAACACAACATCACATTAATAGTTCATAACTTCATAATTCATAATGTAGATTTGATTTCACATCATTTGCATGCTTGAATGTTGTTTTGATACATGTTCAAATGTTATATTTGATGTTAAAATGATTGGAGGCACACAAGTGAAGCAAAGGAATACAATTGCATTGAAAAAGAAGTCCAAAAATGCATGAAAACACAAGTCGCGAGCACGCCTTGCAAAGTCGCGAGCGCGTAATGCACCAGATGAGAGACAGTGAGTTATCGGGCACAAGTCACAAGCGCGTACTTGAAAGTCGCGAGCGCGAGAAGTGCCAAATGAGAGACAGTGAGTTCCCAGGCCAAACTCGCGAGCGCGCTATGAAGGTCGCGAGCGCTTACAGGCCAAGAGCCAAGTACGCGAGCGCGCACTTCACAGTCGCGAGCACGAGATGTGCCAAATGAGAGACAGAGAGTTTCAGGTGAAAGTCGCGAGCGCGTAGGTCAAATTCGCGAGCGCGAGAAGGCAACGCGAACTCATCATGCAATTCGCGCGCGCGCTTCCGGCCTGCACTGTCTGTACTCTTTTGGTCATATCTCTCAATATACAACTCCAATTTGGATGATTCAAAAACCCATGTAAAGCTAACACATAGAGGAACAAATAACTCTTCTATGACACTTCCTAATTCCATCATTAAATGGGGTCAAAATCAAGATGAATGTCTTGGAAAAATTTCCAGCAAAACCTGTTTCAACAAAAACTCAATATTCACTTCATTTATTCAATACTTCCCCTGTTTTCCCCTGTTTTCTCACCATTACCAGTCCTTCCACTCAACATGAAGCAATATTGTCTCAATAGCAACACACCACACAATTCTCATGCAAAGAAAAGGAAGAATAACAAAAGATATCAAACCTTTACTCCAAAAGCTTGAGCTCCTCTTTAACTTCTTTTCTCTACACTCTTAGAACTCCCTTCACCTATCAATAAGAATTCTTATGAATTCTAAAATAATAGCACCAAATGATTCAATTATGAACTTCAAAAAGGTTTACTTACTTGGATAAAAGAGAAGTTGAAGTTAAGGCTTAACTACCATGAAAATTGAAAAGAAGGTGGAAGAGGAAAGGAAGAAGATGAAGATAAACATGAAAATGGGAAAGTGAAAATGTGTATTACGGGTAGGCCATCAAAAATCAAAGGATTTTATGGAAAACTTCCTAAATGGTACCTCAATTGTTAATAGGCTACAACTTAATACCCAAGCTTGATCTTTTAATGCAAATCACTCCTCACCCATGTGCTTGATCTTTTTATCTCACTCAAATAAGTCCACTTATAATCTCATTCTACCCCAACCGGGTTTGGTTCAACTCGACTCAACTCGACTACTCAACTCTATGCTAAGACTCGACTCAGAGTAGGATGTCACACTTTCAACAATCTAATAATTGACTACATTGATCTCGGTAGCTACGCCACCTACAGAATTCAACGAACCTAAAGGTGCATGGGTCATATATTCTGCGGAACGGCGTTCTTGCCAAGGTTGTATGTCTTTTTTCAACCTACTCAAGTCCAAACCATTTAGAACCTCTTATCATTATAGGTGGCATTATCAACAATAACAGTCCATACCTTGTAACATCCATTCCCGTTCCACCCGTTAACCCGAATGAACCGAATCGAGACGCTACAAATTGGTTGAACCTATGTCCTGTCATGCTGATATCATCCTGTATGCTGAATATAATATCATGTTGTTGCTTTCTACATAAATAATATATAGATATGTACTTAATGTTTACAAGACATTACACTAGTTTCTAAAATGAAATGGGCCCAACTATGTGCCCTGTACATGCCATGATAAGTATATACAGAACCAAAACATCAAAATGAGTAGCTACCCTAAAGACTGGGTCTTACAAAGATGAACTGTAGCAGTTGTAAGCTGACTCTCTATGGTCCAGTCCCGAAACCTACGAGTTAAACAAGTAACTCGCTGAGCAAATAAAGCTCAGTGGATATCTCAACTTATAAAGAAACAAGTAAGCACATACATATGTAGAAAAAAAAAACATGTAAACACATATGGATAACTAAACATGTAAGCACACATATCATGATACTTTCATTATACTTTGATTATCGTTCTTGCTGTTTATTATGCTGTATGACTTATGCAATGTTTAGTCAATATAACTGTATGGCTCCATAAGGTTATAATGAAACCAAAGTGATAAGAAAAACTGTATGAAACTGGATGAATACTGTATGACTTCGCTGTTATGGCCCATATATAATCATATCCACTCAACGGCCTGTAGCCAGAGTACCAAACTGTATGGGGTGCAGATCTGCTATCCTATGTCGCGACATAGCCTTATCTATGTGGTTTCTACCTAACCTCAATGGAGCATAATGTCCGTATGTCAATAGTATAAAACAAAAGCATATTAACGTCTTCATAACTTTATAAACCATATTGTTTACTTGGTTTCACATCATTTGCATGCTTGCATGTTGTTTTGATACATGTTCTCATGTTGTCTTTTTGTTTTAAAATGATTGGAGGCATACAAGTTGAGCAAAGGAATACAATTGCATAGAAAAAGAGGTCCAAAAGAGCATCAAAACACAAGTCGCCAGCGCGCCATGAAAATTCGCGAGTGCGAGAAGCACACATGAGGGTCAGTGAGTTTACAGGCAAGATTCATGAGTGCGCCATGAAATTCACGAGTGCGAGAAGCACCCTCGCGAGTCAGAGAGGTTACAGGCACAATTTGCAAGCTCGCGTCGTGTTTTCGGGCCTGCGCAGTGTGTACTATTTTGGTCATATCTCTCAATTTATAACTCCGATTTGGATGATTCAAAAACCCATGGAAAGCTAACACATAGAGGAACAAATAACTCTTCTACACCACTTCCTAATTCCATCGTTAAATAGGGTCAAAATCAAGGTGAAGTTACTGGTAAATTTTCCAGCAAAACATGTTTCAGTATAAACTCACTATCTACTTCACTTATTCATTTCATCCCATGCTTTCTCACCATTTCCAGTCCTCTCACTCAACATTAAGCAACATATTTTCTCATTATCAACACACCACACAAGTTCTCATGCAAGGAAAGTCGTAACTTAAAAGAGATATCAAACCTTCACTCCAAAAAAGCTTGAGCTCTTCTTAGCTTCCTTTTTCTGCTACCTTTGAGCTTACTTCTCCTATACATAAGAATTCTTATGAATCATCTACAATATAACTAAATTAAAGGTTGAATAACATAGAGCTTCAAGAAATTCTACTTACTTGGAGAAAATAGAGGTTGACTTAATGCTTAACTACCATTAAAATGGATGGAGAAAGGAAAGGAAAGTAAGGTAAAGGAAGGAGATGAAGAAGATGAAGATAAAGATGAAAATGGGAAAGTGACATGGAAATCACGGGTAGGCTCCCAAAATATCATTGATTGTGTGAAAAATTACCAAATGGTACCTCAATTGTCAAAAGGTTACAACTTAATACCCAAGCTTTATATTTTAGTGCAAGTAAGTCCTAATCCTTATACTTTGATCTTTTGTTTTATGCAAATAAATCCACTTCTTATCATGATTATAGTAAATCCAATACTACCACACTCTGGATTCTAATGACTTGAATTGGGTTTTGGTTCAGCCCGACTCAACTCGACTCTATGAAATGACTCGACTTGGTAGGAAAAAGGGGGCGTTACATGTCACATACCTTATCCTCGATTCCCCATTCAACTAAGCATTTGTGTAGTGCATCACAAATAGCAACTCCAGTATGAGATGGTGGGACATCAACAAAACTCAAGATTCGCTTTTGTAATTGCAAGTTTGAGTCAACAAAGTGACAGGTAACCACCATGTACAAGATATGTTGCCCTGACTTCTATAAATCTATGGTCACACTGACTTTTTCAACATCCTTTAACAAATCCTTCACTTTCTTCTTTCTCAATTTCATAAGCAGAGAAACAATCTTTCTTTGCAATTGCATGACTTATCTTCTGATAATATGGAGTTGCAATTCTCATCAATAGATTAAACATCTCATACTCAGCAAAAGCAAATGGCAACTCGTGAATAATGATAGGCGTTAGTTTTATAGTATTTTTTTAGTATAGTTTTTATTAAAATTTTAGTAAATTTTATCACTTTGATTTGTTTTTAAATTCATTTTTAGTATAATTTTGTTCAAAACTTCCTTGAATCATAACCCGCTTGATCTGAGAGAAATTTACAGGGTTTTGGCACAGAAGAGGGCATTACAAGGCAAAATACTCAGCCTCCAGCACACCCAGCCCATGCTAAAAGGCACAACTATGCTAAAAACTAAGGAAATCAAGGGAGAGTCAGGAGTGAGCACGCCTTGAGGAGTGCTAGAAGGCACGGCCGTGCCCAGAAGAAACTCAAGGCGTGCCAGCCTAGCACGCCTAGCCTGTGCCATATGGCACGCCCGTGCCACAAAGGTTCATCAGGGTGTGCCTGCCTAGCACACCCCGTGCTCAACCATCCAGAATTCCAGACTTAAGCATGCCCAAGCCGTGCATCATAGCACGTCCGTGCTTCGAAGGCAGAATTGGCGTGAACTAAAAACACAAATCAATCTTTTTCTCACATGGGCCCGCCTCGGAGAGTTTCCTAAACGTACTAAACAAGACCTAGACCTATTTTGGAAGAGAAAGGAGTCCTAACTAAGAAGAAATCCAAGGCCTAAACAGTCATGATCTCTTATAGAAGATTTTGTACCAAATAAGGATTCTATTTCCTAAACGGAGTCAGATTTGCCTTCAGGAGCTTTATATAAAGAGGGGAACTTTTCATTATCAAGGGATCTCGTTTTTAAGTTGTATCCTGCATAATTCTCTCTCTCTCTCTCAAGGGTCTCAAGCATCAAGATTTGTGTCAAGATTCAAGGAAGCCGTCCACATAAGCTGTTACCTAGTTTTTATCTCTAAACTCTTAATCTTGTTTTTCTTTTCATTATTAATTACTGATTATGAAGATTGATTCAAGTATTACTGAGTTTTATTTAATTACTATGTCTAGCTAAACTCTTATACTAGGGATTTGATGTAACTTAATTCGATTCCAGTTTATAATATTAGATTTGTTTTTCATTGTGCTTGTTATAATTTATTATTGAGCTTAAAGCTTCTAGGCTGAATTTTTCCCCTGGATTGAACTATTTCATTAATCACTATCGGGAGAAGGGTTTTTGATATGAAAAAGATAATAAATTATTTGAGGATAATAACTTGATGCGAAAGCTATATGGTTTGACTCAAGGGAGGTTTTCATAAGTTAACTACCTTAGGTTATGAATTCACAAAACAATCACAAAACTCAATGATTAATTTATGTTTGATTACACTATTAGAAGATAGGTAATTAAACTATATTAGAATAGCTAACAATACATCGGGAGAGCTTGTTAGTGATTTCAGGATTGTTTCTCCTACTTGAATAATTAAAATTGATTAACAAACTAATTAAATAAATTGGATAGAATTAAGTGAAATCAAATTCCCTAGTAGTTTAAATCCTTGATTTCTTTTCACCTAAATTTTATTGCTTGATCTCTCTCTGTTTTTATTTTCAAAATTAATTTCCTTACCACAATTCTCTCTTATTGTCGTTTAAATAATAGTAGGTTAACAAAATTTTGGTACTTGATACACAATCCCTGTGGATACGATACTTCTCACACTTTATTACTTGTTACGATTTCGTACACTTGCGAAATCACTGTCAAGTTTTTGGCGCTGTTGCCTCGGATTGGCGTTATCAATATCAATAATAATTACCCTATTGTTTATTTAAACATTCTTTTATTTTTACTTAATTTTCTCTTAAGAATTATTTCAGGTGTTTTATGCAAAGAAGATCGAGAAGGACTGAACCTCTAGTCTTTGATCCAGAAATTGAAAGAACTTGTCGTAGGCACAACGCTGCAAGAAGAGCACGAGAAATAAAACTCGAACAAAAAGCAGACATGGCTAATGAAAACGAAAACTTAAACAAAAATGTAATCGGACCTCCACTTCAACATCCGGTCCGTACCTTGCGAGATTACACAACACCTAATCTGAATGGGAAAACCTCAAGCATTACAAGACCTAGGGTGGAAGCTAATAATTTTGAGATTAAACCCGTAATTTTCCAAATGCTCTCCACCTCGATCCAATATGGGGGTTTGCCTAGTGAAGATCCTAATGCCCATATCACAAATTTCCTGAAAATTTGTGATACTTTCAAATAGAATGGTGTTTCTGAAGACGCAATCAAACTGAGACTTTTCCCTTTCACTCTTAGGGATAAAGCAAGATCATGGTTACAGTCATGTCCCGTTGGAAGTTTCACAACATGGGACGAATTGGCTCAAAAGTTCTTAGCAAAACTCTTTCCATCCTCAAAAACCACAAAGTTGCGCAATGAGATAATGACATTTGCTCATCATGATCAAGAGAGCTTGTAGGAAGCATGGGAAAGATTCAAGGACTTGTTGAGAAAGTGCCCACATCACAGTTTACATAAGTGGTTACAGGTACAAACTTTTTATAATGCATTATCTCCTAATACCAAAATCACTTTAGATGCAGCTGCAGGTGGATCCTTTGATAAAAAGGGTATTGATGAAGCATATGAGTTAATAGAGGAGATGGAAAGCAACAGCCATTACCAAAACAATTCTGAAAGAAAGAGAACTGCAGGAGTCTATGAAATAGACGCCATTACAGCACTTAATGCCAAGGTAGATAACATGGTAAGAAAACTGGACATGTTAACTACTAACCCTGTGAATTCTATTATGCAAGTTTGTGATAGGTGCAATGGACAACATGGAATTGGAGAATGCATGATGGACTCTTTGAATCCACAAACCTTGGAGCAAGTAAATTATGTGATGAATCAATGAAGGAAGAATTACCCTTACTCCAACTCATATGATAATAGATTGAGGAACCATCCTAATCTATCATATGGTAATCCTAACAATGCCTTGAACGCACCACCAGGTTTTCTTCCTTAGGAAAAGAAATCTCATGATGACCTCCTCACTGCCTTTTCTAAATCACATATGGATTTCATGAACGAAACTAGAGAAAATCATAAATTCTAGCAAGCTGCAATAAGAAATTTGGAGATTCAGCTAGGACAATTTGCAAACATGATGGCATCTCGACCTCAAGGTACGTTACCTAGCAATACTGAAAAGAATCCTAAAGAACAAGTGCAGGCTATCACCTTGAGAAGTGGCAAACAATTAGAAGAACCACCAAGGAAAGAAAAGGAAGAAAAAGAGCAGCCAAAGGTGCCCATCATTGACTTAGAAGAACAAGAAAAGGTAAAACCCTATGTTCCACCTGTTCCCTTTCCACAAAGATTAAAGAAAGCACAAGATGACAAGAGCTTCCTCAAGTTTCTGGACGTATTTAAAAAGCTTCAAATCAATATTCCTTTTGCTGAAGCTCTTGCTCAAATGCCTAGCTATGCAAAATTCCTAAAAGAAATCCTGAGCAAGAAACGAAGAATCGACGATCAAGGAACGGTAATGTTAACTGAGGAGTGCAGTGCAATTATTCAAAACAAATTGCCTCCAAAGTTAAAGGATCCAGGAAGTTTTTCTATCCCTTGCAATATTGGTAATCTTGATTTTGAAAAGGCTTTGGCAGATTTAGGTGCTAGCATTAATCTTATGTCTTATGAAGTTTTCAAGATGCTAGGCATGGGAGAGCTCAAACCAACAAGGATGTCTTTACAATTAGTGGATCGATCGATAAAATACCAAGAGGCATTGTAGAAGACATGCTTGTAAAGGTAGGTACATTCATCTTTCTTGTTGATTTTGTTATTCTTGACATTGATGAAGACAGGGAAGGTTCTTTAATCCTTGGAAGACCTTTTCTTGCAACTGCAAGAGCATTAATCGATGTTTATGAAGGCAAGTTAACTCTAAGGGTTGGATAGGAAGAAATTGTCTTTGACGTTCTTAAATCTTGTAAACTTCCTATGGACTATGGTGATTGTTTTCGAATTGATGGTGTTGATGAATGTGTGGAAAACACTTTGCATACTAAAGATGACATTAATGAATCAAACATTATGAATGAGAAAGAAAGTGAGCCTCCTAAGCAAGAACTAAAACAACTCCCACCTCATTTAAAACATGCATTCTTAGGTGAGAATCATTCTTTTCCTGTTATTATTTCTTCTCACTTAACGCTTGATCAAGAGGAAAGGTTGTTGCAGGTTCTTCGAAAGCATAAGAAGGCACTAGGATGGTCAATTTCAGATCTACAAGGAATAAGCCCGAGTATATGTATGCATAAAATCCTGATGGAAGAAGATTACAAACCTTCAATCGAGCATCAAAGGCGATTGAATCCAAACATGAAGGAGGTAGTCAAGGCTGAAATCATAAAACTCCTGGATGCAGGTATCATTTATCCAATTTCTGACAGTAGTTGGGTAAGTCCTGTCCAAGTTGTGCCAAAGAAGGGAGGTATGACTGTTATCTCTAATGAAAACAATGAATTAATTCCCACTAGAACAGTCACAGGTTGGCGTGTGTGCATAGATTATCGAAAATTGAACAAAGCAACACGTAAGGACCATTTCCCTTTACCTTTTATTGATCAAATGCTTGAAAGACTTGCAGCTTATCCATTCTATTGTTTCTTAGATGGTTATTCAGGATATTTTCAAATACCTATAGCCCCTGAAGATCAAGAGAAAACTACTTTCACTTGTCCTTATTGCACTTTTGCCTATAGGAGAATGCCTTTTGGATTATGCAATGCCCCTGCAACCTTCCAAAGATGCATGATGTCCACCTTTTCTGATATGGTAGAAAAATTTATTGAAATATTCATGGATGACTTTTCTGTATTTGGTTCTTCTTTCGATGCATGTCTTCATAATTTATCCTTAGTAATGCAACGATGTGAAGACACTAACCTTGTTTTAAATTAGGAAAAGTGTCACTTCATGGTTAGTGAAGGTATTGTCTTAGGGCATAAGATCTCTCAAAAGGGGATTGAAGTAGACAAAGCCAAAATCGAGGTAATTGAAAAACTACCTCCTCCCAATTCAGTAAGAGGAATAAGGAGTTTCCTTGGTCACGCAGGGTTCTACAGAAGGTTTATCAAGGATTTTTCGAAAATCACAAAACCTCTTTGTAATTTGTTAGTTAAAGATGTTCCTTTTAATTTTGACAAAGAGTGTTTAGATGCTTTTGACAGGTTAAAGAAGGAGTTAATCTCAACACCTATCATCACTACACCAGATTGGACTCTTCCCTTTGAACTTATGTGCGATGCTAGTGATCATGCTGTTGGAGCAGTTCTTGGGCAAAGAAAGGATAAGAAGTTGCATGTTATCTATTATGCTAGTCGCACATTGAATGATGCGCAATTAAATTATGCAACTACTGAAAAAGAATTGTTAGCTATTGTTTTTGCTTTTGACAAATTCAGGGCTTATTTAATTGGAGCCAAAACAATAGTTTACACAGATCACTCAGCCATCAAATATTTGCTAGAAAAGAAAGATGCAAAACCGAGATTAATTCGTTGGGTTCTTTTATTGCAGGAATTTTTGATCTGGAAATTCGTGACAAAAAGGGAACCGAAAATCTTGTGGCTGACCACCTTTCCAGGCTAGAATTGGGGGAAGAAGATACAACAGAGTTACAAATTAATGAAAACTTTCCCCATGAGCAACTTCTACTGTTAGCAAATACACAAGCCCCCTGGTATGCTGATATAGTTAACTACCTTGTTTGTAAAATACCTCCTCCCAACTTTTCTTATCAACAAAAGAAAAAGTTTTTCCATGATATCAAATACTACTATTGGGAGGAGCCCTTTTTGTTAAAATATTGTAGTGATCAACTATTCCGGCGATGTATACCGGAAAGTGAAATGGAGAGTGTCTTTAAATTCTGTCACTCAATGGAATGTGGAGGTCACTTTGGAGCAAACAAGACAGCAGCGCGTATATTAGAAAGTGGTTTGTATTGGCCTAATCTCTTTAAAGATGCTTTTAACTATGTTCGTCTTTGTGATCGTTGTCAAAGATTAGGTAACATTTCGAAGAGACATGAGATGCCCTTAAATAGCATCCTTGAAGTCGAAATCTTCGATGTTTGGGGTCTGGACTTCATAAGACCTTTTCCACCATCATACTCCAACCAATATATTCTAGTGGCGGTGGACTATGTGTCAAAGTGGGCGGAGGCTGTTGCTCTTCCAAGTAATGATGCCAAAAGTGTAATGCACTTTATCAAGAAAAATATATTTACACGTCATGGCACTCCCAGGGAAATAATCACGGACGGAGGTAAGCATTTTTGCAATAGATATCTAGATTCCCTTCTTGCAAAATATGGTGTTACTCATCGTGTAGGTACTCCATATCATCCTCAAACAAGTGGACAAGTAGAGGTCACGAACAGAGAAATCAAAAAGATCCTGGAAACCACTGTTGGACAATCAAGGAAGGGTTGGTCCAAAAAACTAGACGATGCTCTATGGGCCTACAGAACTGCGTTCAAAACACCTATAGGTATATCTCCATATCGCATGGTTTACGGTAAGGCTTGTCATCTTCCTGTTGAGTTAGAACATAAGGCATTTTGGGCAATTCAATTTCTTAACTTCAATGCAAAGGAAGTTGGTCAAAAACGGTTACTTCAACTGAATATGATGGATGAAATGAGCTTGCATGCTTATGAGAGTGCCAAGATATATAAAGATCGCACCAAACAATGGCACGATAAGCATATTATCATGAGGAATTTAAAGGTAGGCCAGCAGGTATTGCTCTATAACTCTAGACTCCGCCTATTCCCTGGTAAGTTGCACTCTAGATGGTCCGGTCCATTCACAATCAAGGAAATCTTTCCTCATGGAGCCATTGAAATAGTGGATGGTAAGTCGAACCGAAGTTTCAAAGTTAACGCTCAACGTTTGAAGGTTTATCAAAATGACAACTTTGATACCATCAAGAGTACCATCAGTCTTATTTAACCTGAACTAGGTTGAGTGCGTTGAGCTTAACGACGTTAAACAAAAGCGCTTGTGGGAGACAACCCATGTTATTTTTTTTACAATTTTGTTTCATTTATTTCTTTTATTTTTATATCAAAATTTCCCAATTTTCTCCATAATTGTTCTTTTGTTTTAGTTAAAACCTTGATTTTTAGGAACAAGTGAAAATCCAGAGATCAGCATGCCCTGGCCGTGCCACTTAGCACGACCGTGCCATGAAGTGAGAAATCAGCACGCCCAGGCGTACCCTCAACACGCCCGTGTGCTTCAGAAGATAAGATTGCCTTGAGAGGAGGCAGAGGAGAGCACGCACTCACCGTGCGTATCCGCACGCCCGTGCGTCAGGAAAGGAGAAAACTCATGGAGAGTCAGGGACAAGCACGCCCCAGGCGTGCCATTCAGCACGGTCGTGTTACGTACGCCCCAATCTTTTGTCTTGCAGGTCATAAGAAAGCACGCCCTAGCCGTGCCTAAATGGCATTTAGGCACAGCCGTGCCACGATCAGACATGCGCATTAAATGGCGCCTCTATTTAAAGAGCACGCCTTAACCGCCTCATTCCTCTCTCGCACGCCCTAGCCGTTAACTCCTCCTCTCCCAAATTTTCTCTCTTTTTCTTCCTTTTCTCTCAAATCAAACACCTTCCACATCAAATTTTCATACCATCAGCCTCAACCATGCCTCCTAGATACAAACATAGCCGACCCGCATCCTCAATTGCCGCTAGAAAACGGCCAATCGCAAGATCCTCCACTGCTCCTCCACCTCCTTCAACGCCTGCGCCTCCATTTGAGTTTGCTTCACCCGAGCAACAAGAAAGGTACATCCGGTGCTGGTCCATCCTTTCAAGGTACGTCAAACATGTCCAACGATGAAGTCCTTGCAAGGATGATGTCTCGAATGGACATATTTGTCACACGCCTTAACGGGATGGAGACGATGATTGCAGACCATTTCCAGTCCATCGAAATTATGCACAGAAGCCTTGATTCTAGGATGGATACAATGCAGGGCCAGCTTCAGACTATGCTCCAGCTTTTACAGCCACCCCCACCACCGGAGCATTGATGGATTTTTGGCTTATCACTTATTTCTTATGTTGATTTGGTTCTAATACATTGATCTGTTTGTGTTTTTAGTTTGTCTGTTATTTAACTATTATAACTTTTAGTAGTTTCTTTTCTCTTAATGTTTGTTTTACTCTTTTAGCTATGACATGTTCCAGCACCCGTTCTATTGTATTTTTCAATACAATGTTGGTAAAGTTTCTTCTGCTCTCTTAATGCTTTTCTTTTGTCAATGCAATAAGTTTGGGGAATCGGTTTATTTTGTACACATTGGGGACAATGTGTTTGATTGAATTGGGGGAAGGAAATTTTTGCTAAAATTTTGTTTTTGCTTAACATTGTTGGAATGATCACAAGCAAGCTTGAAGATTGTCATGATCTAGTAATAGGTGATAAATTTAGTTGATTCTCTATTCTAGTATACTTAAGCTCTGAATTTGGAATTTTTGACTTAAACATGTTCATTGATTTAAACTATCTGTTTCTAAGATCCTAAACACTGATTTTTGTGAAATTTATGATATATAGGCGTGTTTTAATCTAAAGTTATTTAAACCTTGGCATTCCTAGAACAAATTAGAATTCCCTTTGAGGCAAAAATTTTAAATGCTTACATTTTTAAAAGAAATGATTTAGGCATTTTTTGTTGAAACTCATATTTAGCCTCGACCACCTAAGTTAAAAATATGACCTTTGCAACCAATTTTGAAGCCTATAAACCGTAAAATTTTCTTGTTCACCCTCATTAAACTGAGCCTTTAAACCAATTTCAAATTCCTACCCTAAGTACAAAAAATTGTATGATTGAAAAATTCGACTTTTAATTAGAACATAGCAACAAAAAGGGAGAAGTTTTCAATGATACTAGCAAGTTTACCAAATAAGAAAAATCAAAATGAGACACATAAAAAGCAATCAAAAGGATTCAAGTTTGAAGAATTCAAAAAGCAAGGAAGAAAATACCAAAATATTATGGAAAGACCTTACCAAAATGTCTCTAGCTAGTAAAGAATTTCAAAACAGAAACTCCCTGGAACCAGTAAAATTTTTTATTAAAATAGAATTCTGGATATTATGCATTCTTTTGTACTCTTTATCGACCTTTTATCCTTTTTCTTTGATTAAGCAAAATTTACACCTCGGAAGCCCCATTATAACCCAAGATAAAGACCTTTTAATCGTATGCTTTTAAATTGTGGAGAAGGGATGACTAATTTTGCATATGGGAATGCCAAATTTGTACTATCAATTATCTTATTTTGAAAGGTTGAAAATTCTTTGGATGATTCATATCCTATTTATCGTAAATTGAATAAGTATTAGCGTTGACAATCTCTTTAAACTTATATTTAATTCAATGAATGTGCTTTATTTAAAAATTGAAATCAAGCTTAAATATGAGTAGCATAGAGAACAATTGATTTATTCACTTATTTACTAATCATGATATCTTATAGGTTTACGATTAATCGTCTCCAACCATGGTAAGCTAATTTTGTCAAATTATTTTTCTCTTAAAATTTAGTTTTGTTGTTTGAGAACAAGCAATGGTTTAAGTTTGGGAAATTTTGATAGGCGTTAGTTTTATAATATTTTTTTAGTATAGTTTTTATTAGAATTTTAGTAAATTTTATCACTTTGATTTGTTTTTAAATTCATTTTTAGTATAATTTTGTTCAAAGCTTCCTTGAATCATAACCCGTTTGATCTGAGAGAAATTTGTAGGGTTTTGGCACAGAAGAGGGCATTACAAGGCAAAATACTCAGCCTCCAGCACACACAGCCCGTGCTAAAAAGCACAACCGTGCTAAAAACTAAGGAAATCAAGGGGGAGTCAGGAGTGAGCACGCCCTGAGGCATGCTAGAAGGCACGACCGTGCCCAGAAGAAAATCAGGGCGTGCCAGCCTAGCACGCCCATGACAAATTCTAGTTGGGAAGGGCAAAGACAAGCACGCCTAGCCTGTGCCATATGGCACACTCGTGCCACAAAGATTCATCAGTGTATGCCTGCCTAGCACACCCCGTGCTCAACCATCCAGAATTCCAGACTTAAGCACGCCCAAGCCATGCATCATAGCACGCCCGTGCTTCGAAGGCAGAACTGGCGTGAACTAAAAATGCAAATCAATCTTTTTCTCACATGGGCCCACCTCGGAGAGTTTCCTAAACGACTAAACAAGACCTAGACCTATTTTGGAAGAGAAAGGAGTCCTAACTAAGAAGAAATCCAAGGCCTAAACAGTCATGATCTCCTATAGAAGATTTTATACTAAATAAGGATTCTATTTCCTAAACGGAGTCAGATTTGCCTTCACGAGCTTTATATAAAGAGGGGAACTTTTCATTATCAAGGGATCTCATTTTTAAGTTGTATCTTGCATAATTCTCTCTCTCTCAAGGGTCTCAAGCATCAAGATTTGTGTCAAGATTCAAGGAAGCCGTCCACATAAGCTGTTACCTAGTTTTTATCTCTAAACTCTTAATCTTGTTTTTCTTTTCATTATTAATTACTGATTATGAAGATTGATTCAAGTATTGCTGAGTTTTATTTAATTATTATGTCTAGCTAAACTCTTATACTAGGGATTTGATGTAACTTAATTCGATTCCAATTTATAATATTAGATTTGTTTTTCATTGTTCTTGTTATAATTTATTATTGAGCTTAAAGCTTCCGGGCAGAATTTTTCCCCTGGATTGAACTATTTCATTAATCACTATCGGGAGAAGGGTTTTTGATATGAAAAAGATAATAAATTACTTTGAGGATAATAACTTGATGCGGAAGCTATATGGTTTGACTCAAGGGAGGTTTTCATAAGTTAACTACCTTAGGTTATGAATTCACAAAACAATCACAAAACTCAATGATTAATTTATGTTTGATTACACTATTAGAAGATAGGTAATTAAACTAGATTAGAATAGCTAACAATACATCGGGAGAGCTTATTAGTGATTTCAGGATTGTTTCTCCTACTTGAATAATTAAAATTGATTAACAAACTAATTAAATAAATTGGATAGAATTAAGTGAAATCAAATTCCTTAGTAGTTTAAATCCTTGATTTCTTTTCACCTAAATTTTATTGCTTGATCTCTCTCTGTTTTTATTTTCAAAATTAATTTCATTACCACAATTCTCTCTTATTGTCGTTTAAATAATAGTAGGTTAACAAAATTTTGGTACTTGATACACAATCCCTGTGGATATCTCACACTTTATTACTTGTTGTGATTTCATACACTTGCGAAAATCACTGTCAAATAAGAATCATATGTGCAAGTGTTTCTCTTATCTTTGCTCGGTCATATTTGAAATTCTGAACAGAGGTCACACTTTCCGTCTCAGCTAAAGTTGTGGCAACATTAAATTGTAATTTCCCTTCATTTTTCCTTTCATTGCCATACAATTGTTCATGTGTCTAAGAAGATGTGTTGTGGCACCAGTGCAATTAACTTTAAGCTTAATCTTGTAATGAATGCATTCTGACAGGTGTCATTTTTACAGCATTTTTAATATAGTTTTTATTTGGAATTTTAGTAAATTTTATCACTTTAACTAATTTTTACTTCGTTTTAACTTTAATTTTGTTCAAAGCTTCCTTGAATCATAATCCACTTGATCTTAAAGAAATTTACAGGTTTTTGGCACAGAAAAGAGCATTATAAAGCAAAACACTCAGGCTCTAGCACGCCCAACCTATGCACATCAGCACGCCCGTGCTAAACTTAAGGGAAATCAAGTGGAGACTCAGACTCTAGCACGGCTAGCCCGTGCTATCTGGCAAGCTCGTGCCTAAAAGGACCTCAGGTCGTGCTTGCCTAAGCACGCCTGTGATGCATTTTATCTTGGAAAGTCACAGCCTAGCACGCCCTGCCCGTGCTTTGGCGCACGCCCGTGCCACAAATACTTCTCTAAGCGTGTTGCAGAGCACGGCCCGTGTTGAATCATTCATAGACTCAGACTCTATCACGCCCAAGCCGTGTTATGGAGCACGCCCGTGCTACGAATGTAATGCTGTCTTAAATTAAAAACGCAAGCCAGTCTCTATAACTTACATGGGCCCACCTCAGATATTTTCCTGACGTGCAAAACAAGATCTAAGCCTATTTAGGAAGAAAGAAGAGTCCTAATTAAGAAGAAATCCAAGCCTAAACAGCTTATGATCTCCAAAGAAGATTTCATACTTAATAAGGATTCTATTTCCTAAACGGAGTCAGATTTTCTTCCAGGAGGTCTATAAAGAGAGAAACCATTTATTGTAGAGATATCTCTGGTTCTATTAGTTTTCTACATAGTTCTCTCTCTCGAAGACTTCAAGCATCCAAGTTTTGTGCTAAGATTCAAGGAAGCCATCCACGTAGCTGTTGTCTAGTTTTTATTTCTAAACTCTTAATCTTGTTTTATTTTTCATTATTCACATTGATTATGAAGTTTGATTCAAGTATTATTGAGTTTTATTGAATTACTATGTCGAACTAAATCCTCATACTAGGGATTTGATATAGCTTAATTTCTTTTCCAATTTATAATATTAGATTTATTTTTCTTTGTTCAAAGTATTATTTATTATTGCACTTAATGCTTCCGGGCAGAGTTTTGCCCCTGGATTGATTTATTTCATTAATCACTATCGGGAGAAGGGTTTTTGATATGAATAGGGTAATAAATTACATGAGAATAATAACTTGATACAGAAGCTATATTGTTTAACTCATGGGGAGTTTTCATAAGTTAATGACCTTAGGTTATGAATTCATAAACAAACCTTAGAACTTAATGATTTAATTCATGTTTGATTGCGCTATTGGAAGATAGGTAATTAAACCGGATTGAAATAGCTAGCAATACATCGGAAGAGCTTGTTAGTGATTTTAGGGTTGTTTCCCCTACTTGAACAATTAAATTTGATTAATAAACTAATAAAATAAATTGGATAGAATTAAGTGAAATCAAAATCCCTAGTAGTTTTTAAAATCCTTGATTTCTTCTCATCTGAATATTGTTGCTTGATTTATTTCGTTTTTATTTTTGGAATTTACTTTTCTTATAACAAATCTCTCTTATTGTCGTTTAAATAATAATAGGTTAACACAATTTTGGTACTTGATAGACAATCCCTGAGGAGACGATACTTTACTTACTTTATATTACTTGATACGATTTCATATACTTGCAAAAAATCACTGTCACATTCTACCTTCATAGTTCCATCGGTAAGTGTAATTTCTTTGAACTCAGTCCAAACTTTAGAAGTTCGCTTCCTTTTCTTTGGAGCAAATGGATTTTCTAGTTCCTCATCTGTCAAAGCACTATCTTTGTCTTTGTTTGTATTCTCTTCATCAACGCTTGTTGTAGCATCATCCATGACTGGACTTATAGATGAATTTTGAGTAAAAAGAAAATTAGTGGAAGGCACTTGTGCAAAAGGTGAATTTGACATGTTCAATATCAAAAATGAAATTCTAATAGATTAGAGTCTAGAAAAATGAAATTATTTTAATAGTAAGAATTAAGAAATGAAAATAGTGAAAAAATAAAATAGTGTTAAAAATAATACCATTATATTTTCTTGGCCACTTACTAAACAGAAATCAATAATTGATTTTTCAAGTAATTAATTAAGTATTTGTATTTTCTTTAAGCAGTAAGAGAAGAGCAGAACCTTAGTTTCACTATATTTTTTCTAAGTAATTAATTTTTTATCATTTAAATTCATAAATTATATGAATCCACTAACTAAATTAAAAAAAAAAAAAAAAAAAGGTACGTATTTAGCTGATTTCATAATTGGAAGGGATAATCTTAGTGCCTTATCATATTGGTCACACTATATGATTATAGCCTTTCTCTCCATGCAAAAAGCTTATTAAAAATAAAAGTATATATGAAAAAAAAATTATATGAAAATAATTTATATTAAAAATAACTATATATGAAAATACTATCTAATCATTAATATCATAATTTATTGTAAAATTAATATACTTAAAAATATTAATTTATAATATAACTAATTTATCCAAAATAAATTATTATATTCATATTAAAATTAAATGATTAATTAAGAAACAATCAAGTGTTAAGTTTTTTTATATGAAATGATACAATTTTATTAAATTAGTTAAAATAGAAATAAGCATGATTAAAAATAAATAATTAAAATCGATTGTATGTGAACGTGATAATGATATATGACTAATCATAACTTTACAAATTACAAAAATTATATTATAATTTAAACGTATTTATTAATATAATAATTTTTGAAATAATTATTATAAAATTAATGAATTTATAGAAAAATGTAAACGTGATTGTTGATGAACTTATTAAATGAGCTCGCTCACAAGCTTATTAAACGAACATGTTCACGAGCTTATTACGAGCTTGCTTGCCAGTTTGTTCATCAAGCCTGTTCATGAGCCTATTAAACGAGCTTGTTTGCAAGTTTGTTCAACGAGCTTGTTCACGAGCCTTACTGAGCTGAATTACCTCATGCTCAAGTTCAGTTCGTTTATTTAAACAAGCTTAAAATTTTGTTCAAGTTTGGTTCATTTAGAAACCGAACTCGAACCAAACCGAACTTTTATTGAGCTGAACCTCAAATAGTTCACAAATGGTTTGATTCATTTATAGCTATGTGTGTTTATATGCATATGAAAGGGTAAGTGGGGTCAAGAAGTGGTCTTAGTTAGAATTGCATCAATTTGTCATGTTTGAATGTTCCATTGTCTCATGCATGGCAAACTCATTTTACATTGGTAAGACTAAGAATTCTTAGATAAATGAAATTAAGAATTCTTTGAAACACTAATATAAATGAAATTAAGAATTCTTTAAAAAGTATTTCAACTTTATCATTTTTTTTTTTTTTGAAATGTATAGTCATAAATAATTTTGTTTCAATAAAAATTAGGTTGCATTGATTGGATCTATAGGTGAGGCCATTGACCCCATTCCAGATTAATTTTTCTCATTTGTGAATGCTTTTAAAATCAAAGCGAATTGATTGCTTAGACCAATTTAATTGCATATTAATAGCTGATTCAATCTATGGAAAGTCAAAAAATTAGATTAATCATTGTTCGGCCAGAGAGCAATTATGTTAAAAGTTTTCTTTAAGACACAGATTTCACAACTCGATCTTGAAATCACCACTTTAACCACTAGAATAAGTCAACTTGGTTTAAATTATTTATTTAACACAGCTCTCTCTGTTAAAGAAACAAAAGCTTTTCTTCAAAATCAATCATATCTTCTTTTTAGTTTAATTATTAATTATTAATATTACAAATACTTATAAATTTAGTATCTAAATTTTTTAAAATTTCTATTTTGGTGTTTGAATGAAAATTTTTTGCAATCAAATATATGAGCAACTAAAATTTGTTAATTAAGTATTTCTTTCATACATGACTCGACTGAAAAAATGAGTAGCTCATCTTTTGTGGAACTGTTGAGTTGGCTTTGAGTTAATGGATTGAAAATGTTGAGTTGCTTTAAATTGATGAGTTAGACAAGTCACATGCAATGACATGGCACATGACTGTTGAATCTTTTCTTCTTCTTCATTGAGATATTTTTCCTTTTTTTATTTTTTTTGTTAAATATATTTTCTTGTCTTTATCTATTAGAATTCTTTGCATACGTTTTCATTGTATCTGTTTGTGGGTATTTTCCTTTTTTTCCCATTCTTTTGTAAAATATTTTGTTTTGGGAATATTTTGTTCCTTACTGTTTGTACCGTGAAATAATCCAAATTGACTAACATTTGAGTATGTCTGATGTTATAAAAATAATTGTGTTATAAAAGAATGAATGAGTTCAAATTTACGATAAACGCTTTATCAATTGCTAGAATTAATTAATAGTGCAAAAAAATAAAAATTTTAAAAAGCTTCATAAAAGCAAGAGATTGCTTGAAAGTAAAAATATTGTATTGAAAAAGTTTGAAAATTATAAAGAAAAAATAAAATTGCTTGAAATTGAAATTATAATTAAATTGTTCTTGTGTTTAATTTTTGAGGTTGATTATTCCGGTCTCCTTCTGCGTTTGAGCTCGGCTTTTATAGAGCAACAGACAATCACAACTTTTACGCGTACCATATCTCAACTAATCCCTTTTCATCCTGCGTCATGCTGACAATTTCTTTATCTTGCTAACCTCTTCTTGTATTTAGCTAAAATCTAATATATCTATCTTTAAAGGGTTGATTTTTAACTTGTGCGTTTTGTTTTGAAAGAAAAGGATAAATACTGATTTCATGTCAGAGTTGGTACTTTTGGTTCTTTTAATTAGCTATAGCCGCTACCGGTTCATTTTGAACTGAAATCGAACCGTACTACAGATGAATTGAAATTAAATCGAAATTATCTGTTTAAAGTTTTTAATCAAAATTAGCGGTTCAAGGGTTAGCTAAAGTTCATATGAATGTTAAAATCTGAACTTGAACTGACCAGAACCGAAAATTTTCTATTTTTATTTTCAAAATGATAATTACTTAGCCTATT